>NW_014333467.1:0-45227 GCF_000341935.2 Cephus cinctus
AGCACGTGCAAAGTAAGTACTTTGCAATTCCTGGCACGGACCCGCCAAGAGCCTGAGCCCATACTGAGAAAGAATCATTTCCTCGCCTATGGTTCACTAATTGTCATCGATTGCTCCAAGCAAAATGAGTCGCTCAAATTTGGACCAGTCGACGTTCGTCTCAAATTCGAGGCAGACCAAAATTTCCCCTCCGAAACATCAGCGTTCTGTTTAATTCTAATGATCGAATAGTAGAATATAATCCAATTAGTGGTGGGGTGTAAAAATTAGTATTGAAACCCTACGATCATCTTAATGCAAAGCAGTCTATCACCATGGAGTTCATCGTGGACGTACAAGGTTTCAAGAAACCCTCGGACGAGTTTGTCTTGAAGGAGCTGTCTGTGATTGGAGTGGGTAGCGATTTCTCCGAGCCTGCGACGTTTCTGTTTTAACCACCGTGTCCATGGAGCTCTCTTCCGGCGAAATACAAGTGCATGAATTTGTGATTACAACGCAACTTTCATGGTATCTCTTGGAACTCCGGCGATACACCTTACAACCAAGCCAGTAATATTCTTCGAGTCATTTTACGAGATGCCACCAGAATTTATGTAAAAGGATTGGAAAAGAAAAATTGGTTGGAGAATTTTATGGGGCAATCGTTAAACATCATGAACTTGAGAGATCTGGGCTGCCCTTCGCTGCAAAAATTGAAAAAAAATTCACTTACCCTATGTACGCCTCACCAGCAGTTGTATTTTTTTGTCACTTACATGGCAATTTATTTATTTAAATCATAAGTATGAACGTTTACAAATATCGAAATTCCATGAGGTTGAACTTCCCACCGAGGTAACGCATACAAATATCGAAATTCCATGAGGTTGAACTTCCCACCGAGGTAACGCATACAAATATCGAAATTCCATGAGGTTGAACTTCCCACCGAGGTAACGCATACAAATATCGAAATTCCATGAGGTTGAACTTCCCACCGAGGTAACGCATACAAATATCGAAATTCCATGAGGTTGAACTTCCCACCGAGGTAACGCATACAAATATCGAAATTCCATGAGGTTGAACTTCCCACCGAGGTAACGCATACAAATATCGAAATTCCATGAGGTTGAACTTCCCACCGAGGTAACGCATACAAATATCGAAATTCCATGAGGTTGAACTTCCCACCGAGGTAACGCATACAAATATCGAAATTCCATGAGGTTGAACTTCCCACCGAGGTAACGCATACAAATATCGAAATTCCATGAGGTTGAACTTCCCACCGAGGTAACGCATACAAATATCGAAATTCCATGAGGTTGAACTTCCCACCGCATCTTTTTCTTCTTATGAGTGTGAAGGAATTTTAATTAAGTAAATAATTCATGGATCTACATTTCGGCATTATACAAAGGTTTGCTAAATTCTTTGGCATCAAAGATCCGCCGTCTCGATGCACAATTCCTCTCGAATAAATAGTGCACATTAAATTATTGTAAATAATTTTTTTGGCAACGTATAAAGGGTTATTCGATACCTCCTTTGATTTTTACCGTCTCTCCAAGGTCACTGTATCGTAGCGGAACGATAGTGGTGAAGAAGGCGTAGGAGGAACAGGGGGGTTATGACGATGATAATGAAATGTCATCGAAATTCTTCGGTGACATACGAGTCCAAGGTCACTGTATCGTAGCGGAACTTGCTAAATTCTTTAGCATCAAAGCTTTACCGTCTCGATGCGCAATTCTTCTCGAATAAATAGTGCACATTAAATTATTGTAAATAATTTTTTTGGCAACGTATAAAGGGTTATTCGATACCTCCTTTGATTTTTACCGTCTCTCCAAGGTCACTGTATCGTAGCGGAACGATAGTGGTGAAGAAGGCGTAGGAGGAACAGGGGGGTTATGACGATGATAATGAAATGTCATCGAAATTCTTCGGTGACATACGAAGGGTCATTCTTGATCTCCACCGACTCTACATGCTAGTCTGCGGGGAAGTGTAAAGGGTAGGAGCTGCCTCGGGATCGCAAGTACAAAATTCGGTAACGTACAAAAGGTCAATGTACTCAATTACGTCTAATGTAAAATTCCTAAAATCTGCCGTAGTATTTCTGAAATCTGCTGTAAAATCCTTGACACCTGACGTAAAATCCCTGACACCTGACGTAAAACTAGGGCCCCCTTCCGATGACGTCAGCCGATGAAGGGGTCGGCACCGTCGACTCCTGTGTGCGCAGCACCATCTTAAAAAAAAAAATTCCAGAGCCGTCTTCAAGCAGAAATCTTTCATAGGGGGCCCAATCACCCTAACTTACCATACACAGGGGGCGCCAACGTCGCTAACCTAGGGGCCCCCAACGTCGCTAACTTAGCACGGATGAGAACCCACAGATCAGTAATATGTCGGTGCAGGAATCTTGATCCAGAACTCTCCTTGTATAACTACTCAGTTTTTCTTATCTTCACCCCTCCCTTAGTTGATGGCAGAAGAGGGTGAGGCAGGCTCTGTCTCTGGACTTTATTGGTATTATATTTCGCAGGTGGAAACCAGGAATTTTCTTGGAGGCTGTGTTGGATTTTCAGGTGGAACGCAGGAATGTTCTTGGAGGCTGTATTGGATTTTCAGGTGGAGCCCAGAAATTGTCTTGATGGCTAATGCTTAGATATTAATGTAGAATTTCGGACGTTTTATGATGGTCACAGCTATCAGGGTGGCAAAATTACAAGAACTGCTCGAAGAAGCCTCCGACCACCTCTTGGCAGTATCGCACGCGGCTCTCAAAACTTTTGTTCACCTCCTGCAGTTAAATTGGAGTTATAGCCGCATACTCGCTTTGTATTTTCTCCTTCAATTCTGCAATATTCGCGCACTGTGAGGCGTACACTTTTGATTTCAAATTGCCCCATAAAAAGAAATCCAGTAGCGTAAGGTCTGGGGTGGGGTCTTGGTGGTCACTTAATCAAGAAAGAATCTCGTCTAATCCACCTGTTGGGGAATTCCTCGTTGAGGTACTGCCTCATCTGCACTGAATAGTGAGCTGGCGCTCCATCCTGATTCAATATTACATCTTCCTCCGACCTTAGATGTTTTATTTCATGCACGACTTTCTCCCTCAACAGACTCACGTATGTCTGACTATTGAGGTTCCCATCGACGAAAAATGAACCCAACAAGTTTTTACCCATTATATCAGCCCACACATACAGTTTTCTAGGGTATTGGGAATGAGCCTCCCTAGTCGCGTGAGGATTTGCCTACGCCCATGTATGACTATTCTGCCGCTTCTGCTCACCGTGCAGCACAAATGTGCTCTCGTCTGAGAAGCATATTCTCTTAGAGAAATCATCTTCAGAATTCCACATCCCCATTACTTGCTCGCAGAATTTAACACGCTGCTCTGGATCTATTAACAGCAACTCTTTATGTGTTTGATATTTGTATGGGTGGAATGAATGTCGATGGAGGATGACTGCTTGACTGCGATATCCCAATACAGCGACACACCATCGTGATGAAATGATGCAGATTTTCCACAATGACATTCAATGCCTTCAATGCATGACTTGCCTGCCTATTCGGGTGTCGTGCATTAAACATCTCGGCAGCTTCCCATGCATTCTTATTTGCTTGGTCATAATATACCAACAACTCTGCTCTCTGTTCTTCCGCGAACCTCATGTTGCACTAACACAAATCACAAAATGCACAACACAAGCAACAATAAATAAAAAACTCAAAAACTGAACTAATAAAAAGCAAATTAACTGAAAAAACACGACAGAAAATACAGAGAAATAAGGGTCACAATAATAAATTCACTGGCTGTGAAATTGACAATACAGCTTACTGAACGATACTGAATTGTGATAATATCGGCGTCGTTAAACAATTGCTATTACTATAGAAACGATAGGATAACTTTCTTACAAAACAGTACTACGTAGGTGTGCAAGGAAAACATGTATTAACGTGGCATATTATTTGCGTTGCCAAAAAACTCTATGAAATCTTAGAAACTCCATTCTAGTTACAAAATAAAATATTCTGATACTTAAGAGATTTTAATTGTAATAAGTCATAAAAATGCTTGCGGATTCCTAAAAGTTTCATCATTCATATCCAGGTATCTTGAAAAAGAATAATTTCCACTTCCAGGAAGTTGAGGAGGAATACCTTCGACTTCCAGGAAGTTGAGAAGGAATACCTTCCACTTCCAGGGAGTTAAGATATCATGATACAGTCCAGAGAGTGATCCTGCTTCACATCCTTCTCCCATTGACTAAGGGAGAGGTGAAAACAAAAGAAATTAAACAAACCTAGGTCCTCTTTATCTCAAAAACCCTCTAGTAAGCCTTTCCTGGGCGCATATCGTAGTTATAATATTGCGATTTATTCCCTTGCGGGGTACAGCACGGACTCCCGCTCCGTTTACACCAAACTTAAAACTACTGTACATATTAACCTATTTAAAACCTCGTTCTTTCGCACACACCTCATGCCTCGCTCGCCAAAGGAGAAAACGAAATTTCAAAGAAAAAACTCTTTTCGCCCATTCACTCCAATCTCTCATTCATTCTCCTTCCCTCTCTCCCCTCTTTCTTTTCTTATCCTTTCTATTTCCACTAGCCAGATTTCCCCCTGTCCTTTCTTCCCCAACACTTCCTCTCTCATCTCTTGCCATCCTCTGTCTATCCCCAAACCCGAGCATACCTCCCATACATGTTCCCACGTTTCTACTCCATACCCACATGTGCTACACCTCTTTTTTTCTTCCTTCTCCCAGTACATTACTCCATTCATCTGATCCCCTAACCTAAACCTCGCCACTCTGCTCCACCTCTCCTTCTTCCAGCCCCTCTTTAGGTATACCGGCACCCCCTTCCCCTTAACGAATTTATATTCCTTGTTCCCCTTTGTTTCTATTATCCTGGCCCATCTTTCCTACCTCTGTTTCCTCCTTTCTATGTTCATTATCTCCTCTCCTCTCATGTTTCCTGACTCCCACATCTCTTCTACCTTCTCTACCTTCCAGCCTCTACTTTCGTAAAACTCTCTTCTCTCCCCTTCCCATCCCTCTACCCCTTTTCCACCTCTCACCCTCTTCTTCATTTCCAATCTGCATCTTCTCGCTAGGTAAAACTCTCTTCTCTCCCTTTCCTACCTCTGTTTCCTCCTTTCTATGTTCATTATCTCCTCTCCTCTCATGTTTCCTGACTCCCACATCTCTTCTACCTTCTCTACCTTCCAGCCTCTACTTTCGTAAAACTCTCTTCTCTCCCCTTCCCATCCCTCTACCCCTTTTCCAGCTCTCACCCTCTTCTTCATTTCCAGTCTATATCTTCTCGCTAGCTCCCCCCACCTTCCTTCCTCTATTCTCTTTTCATACCCCCAGGCCCTCATTCCCGCCCTTGCTTCCAGCTCCTCCCTTCCTACCTCCTCCCTTACCATATACCCTGGCACTCTTCTTGTTATCACTAACACCCATCTTAAATACCTCTCCTGCAGCCTTTCTACCTCCTCTCTTTTCTTCCACCCCCAGATTTCTACCCCATAACTCACAACCGACCATACCAACTTGTCAAACAGCCATACCCTTCTTCCCCAATCGTCTCCGAACTTCCTTTTTCCAATTGCCCATACCTGTCCTGACACTTTCGCTCCCTTCTTCACTCTCTCTCTTACTTGTTCCTCCTGATCCCCATTCCTCTTAACTGTATACCCCAAATATGTGTACTTTTTTACCTCTTCCACTTCCTCTCTCATCCATCTCCAGCTCACCTTTCTAAACCTCCCATCTCCTTTCCTACATCTCATCACCTTTGTTTTCTTTATGTTTACCTCTAGCCCTTTCCCTTTCACATATCTCTCCAGCGTCCTCATCATGCCTCTCATCTGATCTTCCTCTCTTGCCATTAACACCACATCATCCGCATATACTAGTGAGAACAACTTCTTCCCCCCCCCAGCTCTACTCCCCCCCATCTGCCCCTCTCCAGTTCCTCGTCAAGGTTCGCTAGGAAAATGACAAACAGGAGGGGGCTGAGCGGGCATCCCTGCCTTACCCCCTTTTCTGTCCAGAACTTCTCTCCTACCTCCCTTCCCACTCTGACTCTATTACGCGTTTCCTCCATCACCACCTCACGTCTTCTCACTAGCCTTTCCCTCACCCCTCTTTCCCTCATACTCTCAAACAACTTCCCCCTGTCCACCGAGTCAAAAGCCGCCCTGAGGTCTACAAAAAGCAGCATTAGCTTCCCTTTCTTTTTCCCTATCTCTGGGTTAATCAGGTAATTAAATACATAGATGTTGTCCACCGTCCCCATCCCCTTCCTAAGGCCTGCTTGACTCGGTGGCAGCAACCTTTTTCCTTCCACCTCCCTCGTCAGTCTCCTTTCCAGCACCCCTACATATACCTTGTACGCTGTCTGTGTCAGTGTGACCCCCCTATACTCCTCCACCTTTTTTCCCTCCCCCTTCTTCACTATTGGAATGACTACTCCTTCTTTCCACCCTTCTGGCCACCCCTCTCCTCTCTACACTCTCTTACATATCTCCCATAATGCCCTCTCTATATTCTCTCCTCCGTACTTTCACACTTCATTTGGAATTTTATCCTCCCCCACCGCCTTCCTATCCTTCAGTCCCTGCACCACCTGCCTTACTTCCTATAGTGTGACGTCTTCTTCATCTTCATTCATCTCTCTTTCTATTAACTCCCCTCCCTTCACTCTCTCCTCCGTCTCTCCCAACACACCTCTGAAATATCTATCCCATTTATTAATCCTGATGTTCTCGTTCACGCCCTTCCTTCTTTTTCTTCCCCTATTTACTACCTTCCATACCTGCTCCTCCGTCCTTATTGCCTTTATCTCCTCCTCCCATTTCTCCCTTTCCGCCTTCCTCTTGTCATCACACAGCTTCTTATACCTTCTTTTTTCCTCTCTGTACCCTACTTCACCCCCTTCCCTTTCTTGAATTTCACCAGTTTCTCCTTTAATTTCTCCTTTCCTTCTCTACACTCCTCGTCCCATCATCCATTCATTCTTCTTTCTTCTTCAACTTCTCGGTCTCCTTTAGCCCCTCTACAATTTTCCCTCTCAAGATTTCCCACCCTTCCTCCACACTCCGCTCACCCCACTCCCACATATCTACCTTTTCCTGAAACAGCTCTTTCCCTCTCTCTATCCACTCACCTCTGCCTATTATAACCTCCCCTTTGCTCTGCCCCTTATGATGTATCTTTCCTCCTTCTCCACGTACCCAGATCACTACCGGCAGATGATCTGAGTCTACGTTCCCTTCTACTTCCATCCTCAGTACCCTATTTCTCACCATTTCACTCATCACTATGTAATTTATCACCGAACAACCTCTTTCTCCCACGAATATCCAATTCCCCTCCTCGTCCCCTTCCACACATCAATTCGAAACTCCCCATCCTCTTTCATTTATTAATTTACTCAATTTTGTCCCTTCCCTATTAATACTTCTGTCCTTCGACACCCTTTCTGCCTCTGGACCTTTCCCATTCCTATCTAGCACCATACCTCCTTCCCCTCCCGTTCTAGCATTGAAATCCCCCCCTATAATCACTCTACACTCATCCCCTCTTCTTTCCAGCCACTTTTCCAACAGCTCTAGCTTCTTGTCTATATCTTTGTTTACATAAATCCCAACTATCCACCTGCATTCCTTACCTAGCTTTACCTCTCTTTCCCACCACCCCTGCTCTCCGCACTCCCCTATTCTTCCCAGTTCTATACCTTCCCTGACCCCTATCACCATGCCTCCCCTTGCTCTGCCTTTCCCTTTACTCCTTTCAGCTTCCTGCACCTTCCACTTAAAACCTTTCTTGTACTCCTATTTTATTCCTTCCCAACCTTTCTTATCTACCCATGTTTCTAGCATTACTACCACGTCCCTCGATCTTAACCCTGTCCAGAAGTCCTCATCCTTTCTTTTCACCCCCGCCACATTCCAGAACTCCACCTTATACACTTCCTTCTCCTTTTCCCTTTTTTTACTCATCTTTAATATCCTCTTTCCCCCTTTCTCCTCTTCCACCGCTACACGTTTCCCGTTTTCACCGCCCAATCCTCCCCAGCCTCGTTCCACATCTTCACCACCCCGTTCACCCACATTTTCATGTACCCTATTCGCACCCTGTTTCCCTGTGCCCTTTCTTTCTGAGCTTCTCTCTCTATCTTCCACTTTACTCTCCTTTCCTCCACCGTCAGGTCATCCTCTATCCTTTCTCTTTCTCCCTTCAGCTTACTCTTTGCCCTCATTACCTCCCTTTTCTTTTCCGGCCCTTCTAGCTCCACCCAAATTACTCCCCTTCTTTCCCTGTCCTCTCCTCCTACTCTCCTTATCTTCTTTCTACCTCCTACGACTCCTATTATTTCCCAGATCCTGTGTACCTCGTTTATGTATTCCCTTCTCCCCTTCGCCCATTTTCACTCCTTTTATCACAATGTTGTTCTTTCTTATTTCCCGTTCTCTCCTATCCAATCTAACCTCCAGATCTCTCATCCTTTTTTCCTCTAGTCCTTTTCTTCTTCTCCCTGTCTCTACCCTCTCTTCTCCATTTACCCCATTTCTCTCCCGTTTCTCCTTTTCCAGTCTATCCTTTTCTAGACCTTCCACTTTCCTCTCTAGCTCCTGAATCCTTTGCCTCATCTCAACTCTCTCTTCTTCCCATTGTTTCCTCATCTCCTCTCTCTCTCCTTCCTCCCTTCGCTTTCTAGCTCATCTACCTTCTCTCTTATTCTTTTACACTCCGATCTCATTACATCTTCCATCCTCCTCATCATTTCTTCCATTCCTTTTGTTCCTGCCTCCTTTGTCGGTGATCTTTCCACTTTCCTACTCCTTTTGAAAACCTCCGCCTCTTCCAACTCCCTCGTCTGCCTCTTCTCTCCTTCTGCCTTTCTTTCTTTCCTTTTTCCCCTCACTTTTGCTCCCACCAGATCTCCCTCACTTGCTGTCCTCTCTATCCGTACTTTCTCAAGCGTTAAATTCCTTTTCAGGCCCCTGCCCTCTTCTTCCATAACCGCTTCCTACCTTACCTGCTCCCGTTACTCCCTTCCTTACCGGCCCACGCTATCCTGACCGCCTGCCCTCTACCTTTATATCTGTCCTACCAACCTCACTTGTTTCCTTCCTTACGTTCTGACTCCACCTGTTTGTCCTTCCTCCTTGCTACCTGCTCCCGCCTTTCTCAGTCCCTCTGCACGCCAAACCTCACTCTCTGTCTCCTTTTCTGTCCCCCTTTTAGCTCACCCTCCTTACCCTACCTATTTATGCTTATTTATTCTCTTTGTTCCCTATTCCTTTTTCTAGCATTATATTTTCTCTGTCCCTTTGCCCGTCTCTTACACCGCACACCGTTTGCCTTTTGTACGCTATCACTGTAACACCTTCTCACCGCGTCGCCGGAAACGGAAGTCGGGTGCATATCGTAGTTGTAAATGTTAATAAATTTCCAGAAATATTCTAACACTCCTGTGAATCTCTTTAAGGTATCCTGATACAGTCCAAAGAGTGGTTCTGCTTCACCTCCTTCTACGATTCACTAAGAAGTTTTAGAAGTACTTAAAAATCTTCTATTTTTGATGCGCAAGATTGATTTTACTAGTACTATGATTCGCCTAATGACAAAAAGTAATTTGTTCATATGAATTTTTTTTCTACAAAAACATTTCAACTAATTGAATTTTAAATATTTTACAGCATTGCATTGCAGAATTGCAGTCGTGATCATTACTTGGAAAGTGAAATTGTGAATATTTTAAACTTTACATTATTTTAATTGCAATCTATTGTGAAAATAAATCGTAACTGATATTACATTTTGTCATTACAATATTAATTAATTATTTCAGTGACCTAACTATTGAAATATTTCAAATTCAAAAACTTAGCTTATTGCTATGCGAACTGTCAGTATGCGATTATGTGAATCGGCCACGGTCACATGTGCCTAACTATCATTTTTTGAAGAGGCCACATATCATCAGCAGGCCTACAGTCATTGGACGCCTTATGCAATCTGCTGTATTGTAGTTCCAGATATCTCTTTCCCGCTCCTAGAGATTAGTAAATCGAAAAGGTTGTGACGTGATTTTTCGAATCACGGTCCCAAGGCGGCTCCGGTTACCGATACAGATAACGTTCTCGATTTCTGGTTCCCTTCGGGTCGCCACCCAGCTCAGAAACTACGCTCTCGGGTTGATTCGTATAGTTATGTCAAGGCTCCCGTAAGATTTCGTCATTGTTTAGTTGAGGTCGAGGTGCTCGGATGGATCTGCCGTGGGGAGATAGTCTCGACGTACCGAGTTGCCCGACAGAGGAGAGTACCCGACGGAGACGTTTCCACGGACCGGCAGAAGCCCGGGTGAGATACCGGTGCCCCGCTGGAAATGGGCAGAGGGCTGTAGAGCGGGTGGAGATAGTTTGATACGGTTAAGGGCAGAAGAGGAACCTCCTGCCCGAGATAAGGATGTGGTGCCCAGCTGTCGCCCGATGCCCTGGGGAAGCGGCCGTGGAGGATCTCGAAAAATCACGTACCGATTCGCTAAGGAACGCTCTCGATTTAGTTTAAAGGGACGACTCGAAGGAGATAGAAGAGTTATCGGTTATAAGGCTCTCGACCAATCAGGATGATTAGTTCTCGGATTTGGCTATTGTCAGAGCAGTCTGTCTCGGAGCACCGACCGAGGTGTTACAGGCTGGCTCGTGTTCCCGTGCTATCTGTTGATAGTTTTTCTTGCCGTGTTTCGCTACGGTATAGCAAGTTCTCGGTTCGTACAGTTCTCGTGTTGTTCTCGCGATATCCAGGCAATTCTATGAATTCCTGTGAGTGTTACGGAGGTGTAGTGCTGTGCCTTAGTGCAGTGCTCCCCAGAGTGTCCTTTGGATGCAGTTCTCGACCTCCACGGATTAGCTGTACCAGCTCCGGTAAGGACTCCCAATTTATTAATTGGTGAAGGGATCTCGATAGAGAGTTAAGATTCGTTCTGATACGTTCTCGGTTCGTCGCTCTCTGTCTCTCGCACTATTTGCCGGACTCTTACTCCGACCCTCTCTACCTCAAACCTAGCAGCCTGAGCGGCCGTGCATTTCCGTAACCGTCCGCTCCCGTTCGTGTATCCAGTTGCGTTTGTTGATTGTACGCGACCCCAAAGATCAGCACCTACGGTTGCGTTTCTCGATTCTACGCGTCCCCAAAATCGACAGGATCCGTTAAGCTATCGCCTCGTCTGATAGGTTCCATCAGAGCTCTCGTTCTTGGTGGAGTTGGGCCTGTTCCCCCCAACTCCCAGTTTATATCGGCTCGTCAGTTCCCGGGGAAAAAAGAATTGACTGGCGCCCGCCTGGCTTGCGGATGCACGAACGACGGGTGGACGGCCGAAGGTAACGTAGGTTGGTTCTCGAAGATAGTTCGTTCTCGTATGTTTTGCTATCGGTGTCGGGTCAAGGAAAAGAATTACGTTACAAGGTAAACAAACACACTTCTTGTCGCCTTCGGTGCGAGAATATAACTGTACTCAATTATAAGAGTGCGTGTGTGTGAGTGAATGAAAATAGTGATTAAGTGATTTTCTAGTATGTAATCTGTAGGAGAATATAGCGTAATTATTTAGTTTTAAAACTTAAGTGTTACTTCCTTTCAAAGACACCTGCCCAGTGCACAAACGCTTCAAAAAGTCAAGTAACTCATGAAAATTTCAATAAAATATATTAATTACAAAAAACATTATTGTAGTTTTAACACTAAACATACCGCCAATTTTTTATAAATGTATTATTGGCTTTAAAAGGGTCAAATGACCCGTCGATGGTACGTTTAGTGTTAATACCCATATATTGAAATATCTTTAGAACACTAAAATACTCTTATTTATATGAAAAGTTTGTGAAAAATAGCCAGAGGGAATGTGTTTAGAATACGATTCACTGTATCGTCCGTAATTGACTACAGTTTATCAGGCTTGTGGATATGCTTGTATTCAAATGTGTAATTCAAATGAGCGTCATTAATGGTGTCCAGCTTGTTGACGCAGTGCGATAAAGTAACAGAGGAGACTGGGCGGTGACTGCTCACTTATCTCGGTCTGTGCGTGCAATGCAGATAACACTACGGTGCGAGCGAGAGGCAAAAACGTCCTACGGTGCGTCCTATTCGCACAGCACGAGTGTAAACGAGACGGCAATACCATCCTTGAGTTACACCTGGGAGCTTTGTGGGTCATTAACGCTAGCTAGCCTGGGCAACAGCATAGATGAAAAAGATACCCCACCAAGCTCCCGAGTACGGCTCAGGGATGGTATTGCCGTCTCGTTTACACTCGTGCTGTGCGAAAAGGACGCACTATAGGACCTTTTTGCCTCTCGCTCACATCCTAGTGTTCTCTGCGTTGCACGCACAGGCCGAGATAAGTGAGCAGTCACCGCCCAGTTTCCTCTCTTACCTCATCGCACTGCGTCCACAAGCTGGACACCATTAATGATGCTCAGTGTACAGCGGGGCAACTTCTCAGGATAGTACGTTTTGCTGCGCTGACAATGTAGCATACTAGAAGTTTTTTAAATTATTAATTAAAACAATTTTTTACAATTGTTAAATTTGTCGTTGTTTTTGAATTTGTTAATTTATTTATTTACTGGTTATTTAATTCAGTGATTTTTTTATCTTAACTTTTTTACTGTTTCTTATTGTTTTGTCTCTTAAACCTCTCAATTACCGTGCTATAATTAGAAATTTAAGGTTTCCTTCTGGAACTACTAATTCTCCCACTTTTCCCAAAATCCCAAAATGCACTATTTCACTTCAACTCTTGCAATTAGGCCATTTTGTATCCGATCGGGATAAAACCTTTATCATTCGTAAGGGAAGAAAATTTCTTAAAAAATGTGTCTTTGGTTTTTCGAAATCGGTCATAGTTTGCCAGAAATACACAAAAATTAAAGTGTTCCACTTTAATTGGGAGTTACTGTATATAGTAAGTTATGTACTTGGCACTATATTATGATTCAATATTTTTTATATGTTGAAGAATGATGTAAGAAATAAATATTCGATTTTTTTAACCTTTAGAGAGTCGGAATTTTCGCCCAAAAATAATGGTCTTTTGATGTTGAAAATTGATAGATTTTATAACGGGGTGCCCGGCCCGCTTTCGCTACAATTAATTTATCCTGAGAGCTGCCAAATTAAGAGTGCTGAATGGAAATCGAACCGATACCTTCAGACTGTCAAGTCGAGCATTTACCACTGTGCCGCCGAACTCACTGTCGAACCTGATAAGTCCTAATTATTTATTTTTTGGTCATTCCTAGGAGGCGGACTCCCCTCCAGCGTTGTAACGCTACGTTACAATATATCAATAAGATACGTTGCATACAATCTTTGAGTTTCTCTCGGAACCCGAAATGGTCCAGGCCAATGGTCTAAAGGTTAAAAGAGAAACTCACAAGAATCCTGTTGTTGGCAAACTTTTTATATGAGTATCTTTGGGGACATAACTATTGCACAATTATTTTCCTAATCAAAGATAATGCTTTTCTAAGAATAATAAGAATAATAATTTTCATAGTCAAGAACAACCGTCAGACTAACTGGTGCTTTGGAAATCCAATTATTATTTTAATTTTGTAAATTATTTATTTCTAACTTTAACACTCCACATTTCGAAAACTATAACAGTTGACGCAACGAGCATCATACACTATTTTATTCACTGAAAAAATACAACGATAAACAGTCATCAGATCAAGGGGACACAGGACAGTTACGCACTTATTTATGTACATGTACATCAATCAGCCCCTAGTGTGCGAGTGTCGTACACGTACGAAACTCGCTAAAAATGAGAAACTCTATCCGAATTTGTTGACGCTAAGATCTTAGGATTTATTCGCACCGAAAACAGCATCATGAACACTGAAGCAGTGACTAATGAGCGAAGAGGACCCACCTCCTAACGTTATAAATCAGTTTCAAAGCAACGTTTTCATTGGTCGCCATTGGTTTCCTGTTGCTCGCTGCCCACACATTTTGTGTGCAAGAGATTTTAGAGTTCGAACTTTTATTCGTGAATATTACTTTCACTTCACGAGTCCTATGTGTGCTAGTTAAAGTGTACCGTTATGATGACTTAAAATTTAACTGATTTTTATACTTTTATTCTAAATTATATGAATTATTTACAGATGGCTTTCAACAATATCTTACAGACGTTTTGTGAATATTTTACAATGATTCGAAAATTACAAGATTTTGGAAATTATTTGAAACCAAACTATGTACTGCAAAATGTGTACAGGCAACCACCTTTGACATACGAGAGTTACTATGCAGTATTAACATGGCATTTAACCCGCGTCAAAAGGCGAATTATTAAAATAGAAACAAATTTTATGAAACAAGGTATTTACGGAGTTCTTTTGATTTTATGTTATTATGATATATTTAATATATGCAATATATGCAAACATTCCACAGATTTAGATTCGTGAGCTATTTGTTTCAGATACTTGCAATAGTTTCTTGACATTATTGAAGGATATAAAGAAACACCTGGAGACTATAAAAATACTTTACGAAATACACCAGGCTGTTACAAGTGATTGGAAAGTATATCCAAATTACAAATGCGCATCCAGACTATTGTCTTGTTTGTATTTTGAAATGGAAAATTCGAATAATAAAGAGAAAGCGAACATCAGCACTAGTTTATATTTGTCTAGCTTACGAGTATATTTGAATATAACTGATACTTGGCTAAATGAAGGACGTCTCGAGGATTGGAGGGATGAATTTATTATTTCTAGGTACTTAATTTTTATATCAATAGATAATTCGTCGAAGAGTGAAAGAGCTAAAATAAGAGTATAGGAATCTTATTATATTTTTGTTAAGCTTATTCTGCACTTAGTATCCAAAAACTGTAAAAAATGCCTATAGTTGCCAATTTTTAAACTAACAAGGAAACCTTCTGATGTGTGCCCTTCGATTTTGATTATTTTAAGATATGTTATTCTCCACTGAAATCTAGGTGACAAGTGTGTTTTTTTATAGGCGGAATAACGATCTAAGAGGGTGAAATCAACCCCCAAATTTCGGTACCTTTAGGGCGATTTTCGAAATTTTGTATATTTCTAGTCATGATATTTAAATGGAACCAATTGAAGGATAACACTTATGGCGAATAATGAAAAATGATTTTTTTTTAGTTTTAATTGGGTAAATTCCTAAAACATGTATAGGGGTTGCAAGTTACAAAATTTTTGTAACAAAGAAACTATCAATCGGATTGTAACGAAATCGATTGCATTTGAAATAGCTAAAAAAGTAGGAGATGCATGTCTTTACGTTTTTCGGAAAAAATCTCGTTAAAAGGATGAACTACCCTTATGTATGTATGTGTGATCGATATCTCATTAAGGCCACATTATATTACTTTAATTTGCCTTTCTAATTGTTACAAAAATCTTTTTATGTGTTAATTGAGGAGCTTAATCTTTTCAATAACGTTTGATTGTATTTTTTACAAAACTCACCTCTTCGTATTCTATCACTACATGAATCAACCAGCAGTACACTTTTTGTACTAATATTTAAAAAAAAAGACATGTTGCAACCACATTTTGAATTGTTCTGAAAATAGAAAATAAAATATATTCTTTGCGCATAATATTCTGTGACACGCATACACTAATAATGGTAGAATTAAAAATAATCTATTTATACATGAACTGTGTTACTGATGTGTATATATTATCTGATCTAAACAATGTCTGTTCTACCATAAGACCGAACATACCACTTGGTTCTTTTAGAATCAAAAAAGGGGGTGGAAAAAGTTTTCTATAAGTTGATATAATCAGTTGAATGGTGTGACTGGTAGATGAAGTTGACCGTATAAGACATTCCACCTGCTTTTCTTCTTCTTTAAAGTTTTTCCAGAATGCATCTCTAATTCAAAGCCACTTTCGTCTGAACTATATACATTCGATAAACCATATATATACATATTTTGCTTTATATTGTGTACAAGATTTTAGATTGTTCTCTCAGGGTTTTGCATTTCCAATTGTTTTTTTCTGTAATAAATTTATTAATTTTTTTTTAATGCAAAAGTACCCAAGTTTCAGATACTTTGAATCGAAAGTCTTCATGGCCCATTTCCTTTTATGCTTGTAAGACCCACCTTCATTAAACATTACCATGGACTGTTAAACCAATATCAACGGCAGATTTAAAGTTGTGTAATATACATTGATCCATAAATACTAATATTGTATACCTGTACCCATGTTTAGCTACCGGTAGCGGCCCGTAAATGTCCAATGACACTTTGATTCCCGGTTGATCCGGAAGCTTATAGTAGGGTTGACCCGTTGTCTCCCTAGTGTAATATATGGTTCTTTGGCAAATGTCGCACGACGACACAACACCACGGACTCTTGATCCCAAATTCCTTATATAAAAATATTTTTTCAGAAATTCTACGACCTTATCCGTCCCGAAGTGAGCCAAAAATGCGTGTGCCTTGGCCACTCATTTGTTTGCAAAGTTCGAAGGAATATAAATTCTCTTAGAATCTCCCTTAATCGAACAAATATAACCATCTATCTCGCAAAACCATTCTGGATGCCCCTGTTTTGCGGTTCTAATCTCTTCGCTAACTTGTTGCACCTCATTTAATTCTGCTAACTCCCAAATCCAATCCTCGAAGTCATTGACCGTTAGAGAGTATTTAACGTCTACCACTCTATTCTCCTTGGTTTCCCTTAATCCGGACAACACATCGGCAATTTTATTCTCTTTACCCAAAATATGTTTCCATTCTATATCGAACTCTTGAATCAGCAACATCCATCTAGCAATCCGGTTGCTGACAGTTGCGCATTTAGATAAGAAGTTTAATGCTCTATGATCTGTATAGACCGTAAGCTTTTGATCGAGTAATTTGGTTTTCCATTTCTTTAAAGCCCTCACTACCGCCAAGCACTCTAACTCTGTAGTGGTATATCGAGCCTCTGTACTACTCAAATCCTTACTGGTATATGCAATAGTGACTAGTTCTCCTTTATCCTTTACTTGGGAAAGCCTAGCTCCTGTCCCCACCTTAGACGCATCCGTGTGCATCACGAACTCTAAAGCTGGATCAATATAATATAAAGCTTCTGCCTTTTTGACTAACTCCTTAGTTAGTTCAAAGGCTTGTTGCTGATCGTAACCCCAAGAAAACTTAACATCCTTTCTCAATAGTACTTCCATCGGCTTAACGGCGTCAGATAGATTGGGTATAAATCTTCTGTCCCAATTAACTAACCCCAGAAATGACTGGACCGTCTTACGATTCCTAGGTACCGGAAAGTCTACTATGTTTTGTACCGTTTCCCTAGCGATCTCCGCCCTATCATTATGAAATTTGTGTCCAAGATACTCCACGTCTTGCACAGCAAAATGTGATTTCTTTTTGTCAATATGAACCCCCGCTTTACTCATAGCGCTGAGCACCTTATCAACCAATTCTATATGATCCTGCAATGATTTAGAAGCAATTAAAATGTCATCGAGGTATACGATTACCCGATGCTCCAAATCTGGACCTAACACCCTTGAAATGGCTCTTGTAAACGATGCCCTAGATGTTTTTAAACCAAACGGCAACCTCTTGAAGACGAAAGTCTGTCCCTCAAATAGGAATCCCGTATATTTTCTTGAATCTTCATCTAACTCAACGTGCAGAAATGCATTGTTAACGTCGATATTAGTGAAATATTTCGCACTACCTATCCTAGCAAAGATTGAATCTATTGTAGGCGGTCTGGCTTCATCTCCCACCATTCTTTCGTTAATGCCCCTGGCATCTAAACACACTCGTAATTTTCCATTGGGTTTCTTGACAACTACCAACGGATTCAAAAACTCTGTGGGTGCCCTCTCTATCACACCCATTTCCTTCCACTTTCTAATTTCCTCAGCTACCCTCTGCTTATATACTTCAGCTATAGGATAGGTCAACCTTTTAAAAGGTATATCATCCTTCATTACTATGACATGAGGATATCCTTCAATTTTGCCGATCGAGTCAGTAAATAAATTCCCATATTTTTTGAGCAATTTATTAATTTGAAGTTCAACCCTACCATTTCCATCTTTGGACAATGATTTATCTGTATTGATACTTCTAGTCTTGACTATGGCATTATTTTTAATTTTATCAGTCTTAGAATCTATCTTGACAACAACCTTCAAACTATCTGTATCTATTATCACTTTCTGTCTTTGCAGAAAATCCATTCCTAATATCATATCCTCATTACACTCAGGCACTACCAAGAAATGAAAAGTGAGCTCGTAATCCTCGTATGTAAAATCTAATTCTACCATCTCTTTAACAGGCTTTACTTTGGTCCCAAAGGCTCCCCTTACTACTACCGACTGGATAGGAATTCGCTGAAATTCCTTTCCATCATTCTCTAATTTTGTTATTACCCTTTTAACGATCATTGAAGACTGTGCGCCTGTGTCTACCAATGCACTAATTTCTGGGCTCTTTTCCTACCATCACACTATCCATCAGCTCATCTGTCTCTGGTTCACTTTCCCATTCGTCTTCCTCTGGACCCATTACTATTTCCCTGTTTGCTTCTATGTATCTACTAATAATCTCTTTCTTATCATTGGTGCTACGATTATCAACTATCTCCTTTTCAATTGCTCCATCCTGTCTTCCCCTAAAATTTTCATTTACCGTTGTATCGGCTGTTTCCTTTCTATTTTCAGTTCTATTTTGTTGATAATCGTTGCCCTCTTTATTTTCATATCTATTTCTATTAAACCTTCTTCTGTCATAATTCCCATACTCGACCTTTTCATTCTTGCCTCTCGCTACACTATCGCTCTCCCCAGATTGTTCCGAATCTATCTCCTTTAACCGATCTGCCACCGACTTAACCGTCAGCAAGCTCATGTCTCGAATCCTACTATAAGTCTTTTGATCAAAATGTAGGATCAATTGTTTAATTAACCATTTGTCTGAATAGGGCGCATCTAACTTAGCAGTGTGCCTTACCCAGTTATTAAAGTACGATTCCATAGAAACGTGTATCTTCCCATCATAACAACCGTTCATGATGGATGCGGTTAACTCTCGCTGTTTTTCCGCGCTCCAATATCTTTCAATGAACTTCTCCTTTAACTCATCGAAATCATCTATATCGAGAAATTCGGCCCACTCAGCCGCCTTCCCCGTCATTGCAGCTAAGCACGCGACAACTTTAGCTGAGTTACTTTTGTTTTCTAGCTTCGCATATTTTTCAAATCTCTCTATAAATACTTTGGGATTATTCGAAATTATGCTACCATTAAACGCTAGATTTCTTAAATATGACCGGTCATTCTTCGAAGCGACGGCCTCTAATACTTTTAACAGATTTGAATCTAACTCCGGAGTGGTGTGACAGCCTGGCTTATCTTTACTACTACTCGCTTTATCGCTATTCGCATCGTCTTCGTTGACGCTTTCATCCTTTTTACTCGCTTCTAATAACGCCTCAAAACGCTTTTCCGTTTTCTTATTTTGTTTCATAACGAACTTACTCAACATTTGCATTGCTTGATCCAACGCTTCCTTGTTCGCCTCCTTCAAGCTGGTAAATCTGTCTTCTAGCACCGATTCCATCGTTGTCCTCTCCTCCAATTGATGATCCCTGCTCGTTCCTTTCATGTCTGGATTCTCCGTGGTTCTGGAACTACGCCTTCCCCTCGAAACGGCTGGCGATCTCCTTGTCTTGGCAGAACTCTCGAAAGCAGCTCTGTCCCTCCTCTCCTTACTGGATCTCAGCAACATTAACTTTTAATTTAGCAAACTTTCGAAAACTGCGCATCGAGAGCCACTGCTTCATTGAAACGTCGAAGGATATATACCCTTTAACTCGACTCACTTCCACCGGCACGCGCTCCCGACGGCACTTGTCACCGACGGCACTCGCTTCCGACGGGTATTGACACTGACGGCACTTGCTTCCGACAGCACTTGTCTCCGACGGCACTTGTACCTGACAGTACTTGTTTTATTCTGGGCTATTTACTGTAACCACAGAATTATTCTTGAACTCAGATGGACTTCCCCTGGATGAGAATATCCTCTTTAACTTGATTTTATTCTGGGCTATCTACTTTAACCACAGAACTTTTAAACGCAGACGGACTTCCCCTGGATGAGAATATCCGCTTTAATTTGAAATAAATTTTCTCAGCACTCTACACAGAGCAGCGCTGACTCTTTTGGCGTAACAATTCTCTTCAGATCACTTGGCACTCAGATGTCTTCCCGAATTTCTTGTCGCACAGCACTTTATTGTTGCACAAATTCAGAAATCGCTCCCAGTACGGTGACTAGCTGTAGAGTCCTGTCACGGTCGCCATTTATCTGTAACCGTTTTTCACTCCACAGACGAAAAGAAGGTATGACCGTGTGCCCCCGTCTGCGAACTGTTAGAAAAACGGCGGTTCGTGTCGGTCGCCAGTTTGTTTAACCATTCTTAACAAACAAGGATATAAGCTTTTTATTGATGAACTCCTGTTGCATCAACTCTCAATGATTCCGGTCTCCTCTGCACGTCCCAATGAACGATTAATTGCAGAAAATCTGCCACGGACTCTCCCAATGGACAGATCACTCCTAGAAATTTCCCCTTTTTATTCTTCAGTTTCTCTCGACGATTAACTGCTCTCTGGCTCGACGATGCCTTCCTGGATGAACGATAAGTATCAATACTATACCGTGATTTTAATGAAAATCAAGGATTTCCACTTTGTATTAAATTGTTGCAGGTTCTCTCGCCGACGGATTACACGCTGGCTCGACGATGAATTCCTGGATGAACGATAATTAAACTACTATATCGTGATTTTAATGAAAATCAAGGATTTCCACTTTGTATTAAATTGTTGCAGGTTCTCTCGCCGACGGATTACACGCTGGCTCGACGATGAATTCCTGGATGAACGATAATTAAACTACTATATCGTGATTTTAATGAAAATCAAGGATTTCCACTTTGTATTAAATTGTTGCAGGTTCTCTCGCCGACGGATTACACGCTGGCTCGACGATGAATTCCTGGATGAACGATAATTAAACTACTATATCGTGATTTTAATGAAAATCAAGGATTTCCACTTTGTATTAAATTGTTGCAGGTTCTCTCGCCGACGGATTACTCGCTGGCTCGACGATGAATTCCTGGATGATTTGAACAATTGGAAGGTAGGTAAACTCAGACACTACTTCACTTCTTGTTACTATAACTTGATTTTATTTTACACCCGAATATAAATTTTCAGGTGGAACACACTACTACAACGCGTAGCCCGGACCTCCAGTGTTTCAAGTGAACTCTCGAGTCATCAGCGCTCCCGCTTTTATAGGAGACCGGCTACCCCTCAAGCGCCCCCACCATCAACATTACAAAAAACCATATTTTTACTTAACCATTAACATTACATTAATTATTTCTTAAAATTTAACTGTACGGGGTATCTTTTTGTCGTACTGTGCTTATGACTATTACAATTATTCTTATAATTAAGAAAATAGCTATACATTTTTTAATATAGCGAACTTATCAATATATCACAACAATTTTCTTATAAGATAGTTATTAACTAAGACATGGTGCTATTTATTTACTCCCTAGGCTTAACCATCTTCGGGTAGCGAACTTATTTACCATACATCTCTTTAACAAAACAAAGTTCCTACTTTGTCTTATAACTATCATATTTGTATTGTAAAAATAGTCAGAAAGTGCTTATTGCCATCCCTCCATACTATTTCCTTCTCTCATTGTGATATTAATGACGTCACTGTTCCTTTGTCTCTCAAAAGCCATACTTTTCGGTGCTTATTGGTCTAAGATCCAAATAACCCACGAAATTGTAACATTTGGGACCTGACTAGCGTGTCTTGCCCCCTTACATCAAAATCCCATAAATTTACGGATATGACGCAATAATGAGTCATCTGACGTAAGTGATTACATAATGACCATACTATTTGTTAATTATTAATAATATTACAAAAGTATGAAAAAGACTATGTCTAAAATTTGATTTTAGCGAGCATCAGCTAAAGCATTACATCATTACGACTTTGTACTACATTCCGCCTTTGATCTTTTTACCTGCTACCATATAAGTGCTAAGGTAAAGTATTTATTGTTAATATTAATTAAGAATCAGTGCTTCGACCTATGACTTGAGTGTCTAGAGCCTAATAAAAATGTTTTATCACAAATAGGAATCACGGTTTCTTTGTTCTTCTTTCTTATGAAATCTATTTTTAGAACTAACCATGTATATCCTCAATCCTTATGTTTATGTTCTTACAATGAATGAACATAACATTATTTAAGTAATTCAGGCCGATAGTGCCCTATGCGAACTTAATTATGATAATAAGAAAAGTACCGCCTTTGATCTTTTGTATTTATTCCATAAATACCATGAATCTCCTCATTTGTACTCGATCGCGGTATGGCTTATAGCACATATACCTATAAATACTAAATTTTGATGTCCCCGGTAGTACAAATCCTTATCGGGTTATCACATCTCCTAGTAGCATGGTCACCTTTTTGTTTCTCATACTACTTCCTATCCTTCTACTCTCCTGTTATCCAATTACGCACAAGCGACTCAATTGGACTTGCTATACATCATATGATTCGAGAATCTGATTTTGCATCATAATTCTACACGTAAGTATTGTTCCTATTGGTAACTATACTTCTTAGGCTCATTGCAACTTGCACCGATCAAATTAGACTTAAGCCCTCATGGCGGGTCTCTATGTTATCCTGTGCTATCTTAATGCCAACCTCCTCTCATCTTTGATAAGTCTATGGTTCCGTGCGGCAACCATACCTTTTCTGAACAAACTCATTTTGTACTTCCCTTTTGAGCGCTATCTAACTAGTTTTTTAGCTTAACGTTTTAGCGCTATGACATATCATGACCATAGGCTATTACATATTTGATTATGGCTCTATCGGTCCTTTTTTAAAATTACATAATATCTTAACCCAGGTGAGCATCTAAGGGTAAAATACAAGGATCGGTTGCATAGTCACAATTTCTAGCTATTTTTTCCTTATACGTTCCACCTTTATTTAAATACTACAGTCAAAAGATGCGAAAATCGACTAGATATTTACTGCATGCGATGAGTTCACTGATAGCAACAGCTTACAGTACAAATTGAAAACAGCAGCTCTTATTTATTTTTGGCATATGTTGGACAAGCATATGGACTCATTCCAGCAGCAAACAAAATGAAAACTGGCAAAGTCAAATATTTACGTTTTGCTTGTTTCTACGTCTCGAAAAATATTTTATTTTTGAAATGTTATTCTCTATCAATTTTAGCCACCTATCATTCCAATCTTCCACAATATTCTCAAGAAAATAATAAGTGCAAAACTGCGCTTTTACAGTATCTGCCGTTCTGAATTAAAATATTTAAAGTTGAAAATCGATTCAAGCATCCTCCAAAACCCTTAGAATATATAACGCAAAAATCCCTGAGTGTACGACGAATCCCGTACAGAGGGAGAGTCAGAATAGGTAGGGGTGGTTTTTGTAAGAAATGCAGCCAAATGTTATTCAAAGGACTAAGCTCCTCAATTAACACATAAAATGAGCTTTGTAATAATTGGAAAGGCAAATTAAAGCAATGTAATGCGGTCTTAATGGGACATTGGTCACACATACATAGGGATAATTTACTCTTCAAACGAAGTACTTCCGAAAAACACATAACTATTGCACCGTAACGGAGCATAAAATTCTTTATTTTTATTATGAGCGCATACGCAATGTTTTTGTTTTGATTATGTAATTCCCGATGATGGAATCAGCCAGGTGCGAATGAGCCAAAGGCATTCTGAGGGAAAACAAACCCAAGACAAAAACATTACGAGTCCCTTTAAACTTTACGCGGGAAGATATTTTAAATCACCCGAAGTAGATAGTACAGGCGGGTCTCATAGATGGGGCAACGCAACAATATAAAAAATTTTAATCCACCATTAACGTACGCTCCGCGAGTATAAAAGCCGAGCGGAACGGTGATAAGAATTCATTCGATTACTACACCTTCTACGGTGAAGCTCGAGACAGAAAAGTTCAGGATTTCAAAGTAATTAAGTAAAGGAGTTCTAATCCTCCCTGAATAGTCTAGACGGGTTCGTTGGAGTCGTAGCTCCTCCAAACGATACTTACCAGCTAAAACGGGGACGAGAGAGAGAGGAATAGAAAGGGTTACGGGCATTGGAAAAACCACCCGACCACAGATACCTTGTCAGCGGGTGGATAGCACCAGTATCAGCTGTATACGGTCTCCTAATCCAAAGAACCATTGAATCACGGGACGATACTGGCGGACAACATAGCTTTGCCACGCCATACTGAATCTCTTCCTAAAAGTGGGATTGGTAACCAATATCACATTTTGAACCATATCTCCTCCAAATACCAGGTAACTGTGAGACATAGGCGGATAGCATTACGCTAGCTTAGCTATGTACCCCACAGGAACCATAATTAATACCTATCAGAACGATCCTTGGCAAACCACATGGCGCGGCAAGTTATATGATCAATTCGATAAGTCCATGATCCACACCTCCATGAGGGATAAGGAGAAAATCAGAAATTGAATTAAAACGAATGTTCTCGAACTTGACTAAGGGTAGTGTAAATAACCATTTATAATCAAACACACGTTTCTTTTAAAAATAATAAAAGCATAAAAATAAAACAAAGACGGATTGGTTGAATCACCCACTTGCAGATCCGATTCGTCCGCCCAGAGTATGAGCTCTTTAAAAAATCCTACGTCCAACACGTGGTGAAACAAAAAGACTCACAACCGCTCACTAAAGGTGACACCATTGGCGCCCAACGTGGGACACGGGATTAGGTAACAATATATATATCTCCTTCTTTTTTGAGCTCTTTCTTTAATTTCATTAAAAACCGATCGACAGTTTTTTTTATAACAATTTTGAACTTTTCAACCTTTATATAATAAATTTTAAGGAATTTATCTCATCTGAACCAAACAAAATACATTTTTCATAATTTGCCATGAGCATGAGTTTTCCAATTAGATTCATTTAAATATGTCGACTGGGAATATGCGAAATTTCGAAAATCACCATAAAGGTACTCAACTTTGGAGGTTGATTTCACCCCCTTAATCGTTTTTCCGCAGATAAATCAAAACATGTCTCACTTAAATTTCGATGGAGAATAACATATCTCAAAACGAAAAAATCTGAGGGGGGCACTTCGCCACGTTTCCTTGTAAGTAAATCGCAAATATAATTATGTCGGCATCTCAAAGTTAAGTTCATTTAATTCTATTATGTAAAGATAACACACATGCATACATGAGAACTTCAGAGGCAAGGACATTTTTTTTAACTCATACATTTTATTATTTGACATAATCAGTCACTCAATCTTATATTCCTTATATCATAAACAAGTCAGAGTGTATTTTCTTAGTGTATAAAAAATCTTTGAAAAATATATGAAAATGAAACAGATCTCAAGGCTAGAAAATACTTGATTCTGTTTGTATTTTTAATTTCAAAATGGAATTATTCAATTTGTTGATAATTTCAATATACCATCCTTCTAAATCAAAAGAAGAGTAGGCGAGTAATAATATATTGATAAATTAATGAAGGAGAATGAGGATGCTGACGCCTTCGCACAGACTTACAGAAATCAATTCTACGATAAATTATCACACGGAGCTCTTTCACTTATAGGCAGAAATATGTTCATTGAACATAGCAAAGTTCTTACATATGATTGTTTTTTTTTAACAGAGTTCCAATAAACATTACTGATGTTGATGATTTTGATCAACGAGAACAATTCACAATACGCGGACTGAATGCTATTTGTTTAAAAGATCCCATTATGCGATTATTAATTGACAAGGTTAGCCACATGGGAAAAAACATTGGATTACTTGTCAGTTTGGATCGACTTTCCGATATATGGAAAATGACTGCAGATGGAGATGGTATATCTTTTTATCTATATAAAACTTGTTCTATGTCAACTAGCTTTGTGTGATTATTCACGCCGCCGTTCGGTGCGCTGCATACGCATGGAGTTGATAGTGATAGCGATATTGGTACTGATTGATAACTAAAGGAGTCTTTTGGAATTCTATATGAATGGGTAGGAGGTACGTCATAACACATAGCTTATGTTCCAACCTGGCATTTTAGGCCAGTCATTCAAGACATTCAAAATAAAAAATGTAACAATAATTCCAAAAGTTTTCAAACTTACATGCAATGCCTAGGAGAGTATAAAAAAAACTATAAAATTTTACAACCTTTTCCAAAGTCCGGAACATTGTTAAAATTGCAATAAATCATATTTTACTCTATTTTCGCGAACAAAATTCCAAAAGTTCTGCAAACTTGGAGTAGTGTGAAATGTGTTATTTTATATCATCTATCAATTTTGCAACCGATTTAAAGATACGTACCATTTTTTTTATTAATAATTAATATTTTTCGTTACTAAACTGACCGAAAAAAAATGTCAAAAGTTCTGCAAACTTGAAAGATATATCGGAATAATGTTCCGAGCAGTTGCATAAATTTGTAACCTTCTGCGTTGACCGGAACATATATATTTATAATTTTTTTTATCAGTGGTCATTTAATCGAACTAGGTGGTCTCGGAATAATTACAAAGGTTTTGAATTTTGGTTGTATATGCCAAAAATATCTATTGTGATATATTTACAAAATTGCAATCTCGTCCACGATCAGGAACCTTGTGCGATTTTCAAAAATTGACTTTTTGCATTTTTTCACCCTCAACAAAATTGCAAAAGTTTTGCAAATAGAGCGAATGGCTTAATTTACTGATTAATGACGGAAGTTAAATGTGTAACTTTACCCGAGATTCAAAACTATATTTTAATGATATTCACACAAAATATTACTTCAAAAATATTCTGTTGTCTACGTCATTGGGCATAAGCCCCTAATGATCTACGCCGCTGCGCGTAGATTCAAAATAAAAACGGTTGCTTACGTATAATGGTTACCGTACCTAGACGCTTGGCTTGGGAATGCTACTATTTTGACCAGTTGGCTGGTATTGTTTACTTCGAGACGTCGCTCGTTTCATCGCTCCATCGTGAGAATTTTCATGATGGATGCAGTAGTTAATAACTGTTTCATTTGCGCTAAAGATTTATCTGTAGGAGACGTCGAAGAAATCGATCAAAGAGGAATTAATTTACTAATTCAATGCAGTGAAAAAAATGTGATGGAAAAGCTGTTGCTCTCATCGGTTCAAAAATTGTGACTGTACATACAAAGAGCGGAAAACTTTACTGTTTCAGTTTCATTGTGACAAAGATATAAGAAGTGGTGATATTCGTACGGTTAAAGAAAAAGGAATTGCTACCCCAATTAACAGTAGTGAAAAAAGATGTGACGGGAAAAGCGCTGCTCTCATTGAATTACAAAAAGTAACAGTACACGAAAGGTGTAGAAAACTATATACGAATGAAAAAAGTATCAACTCTCCTTAAACGACCACGAGAATCACTCCCAACTCCAGAAATCCACCCGTCAATTTTTCTCAGATATAATCTTTTGCGAAATTTAATCTCCCATTAATGGCAATTTGCTGTGAACATCTCAACTAGATCCAAGCGGAGACAGCACATACATGTTTATCTTGCTATGCCCTTTATTTCATTATTCCGTTTTCCATTATCTTTTGCACGTATGGACCCTTTAAGCTCGTATTTATCTTGATATAACTTAACCTTAAAAATAAATTGATATATACAAAATAGATGTTTTAATTCCTGACATTATTACCTCCAATATTTATTGATAATAAAGCTTAGCAACATCCAATTTCTCTAAGAGTTAAGATAATTGCTGCCAAAATTATTCGATTTTTCAAATAGCACAAGGTTCCAGATCATGTGAACGGTTGCAAATTCGAAAACTGATATTAATTCCAAAATAAAACCATCCGCTCGATTTGCAAAATTTAAAAAAATTTTTCGAGGGTAAAAAAATGCAAAGAGTCAATTTTTGCAAATCGCACATGGTTCCGAATGGCGGATGTTGTAGCAAATTTAAATACCGTATTATACAGTAAACTAAACTATTCGCTCGATTTGCCAAATTTTTGTAATTTTGTCGAGGATGAAAAAATGCAAAAAGTCAATTTTGAAAATCGCACAAGGTTCCTTATCGCTGACGAGATTGCAATTTTGTAAATAAATCACAATAGATTATTTTGGCATATGCAACCAAAATTCACAACTTTTGTAGTTATTCCGAGACCACCTAGTTCGATTGAATGACCACTGATAAAAAAAATGATAAATATATATGTTCCGATCAACGCAGAAGGTTGCAAATTTATGCAACTGCTCGGAACATTATTCCGATATATCTTTCAAGTTTGCAGAACTTTTGACATTTTTTTTCGGTCAGTTCAGTAACGAAAAATATTAATTATTAATAACAAAAATGTTACGTATCTTTAAATCGGTTCCAAAATTGATAGGTGATATAAAATAACATATTTCACACTACTCCAAGTTTGCAGAACTTTTGGAATTTTGTTCGCGAAAATAGAGTACAATATGATTTATTGCAATTTTAACAATGTTCCGGACTTTGGAAAAGGTTGCGAAATCTTATAGTTTGTTTTTATATTCTCCTCGACATTACATGTAAGTTTGAAAACTTTTGAAATTATTGTTAATTGATTGTCTTGACTGACTGGCCTATTTAGGTTATTACCAAGCCAATGTTCAAGTTAATCAGTTAAATTAGTTGGGCGTGGTTGAGCAAGAAATAGACGACGTTTCATTTTTTATGCAGAGTGTTCCGAAACTACCTGACCTACGGGGTATATGGGGGTGTTCGGGAAGCATCGCATAGCATGAAAATGCCTTCCTTTTGACGGGAAATTCTTAGTTTTTAAATGAGAGCAGGTTAAAGTTGACCAATTAGAGCTAGGTGCCAACAGAAATGGTAGGCAACTACGAAGTCTGAGTTTCCTTCTCTCGCTTTTGTTTCTCGGTGGTTTAGGGCTCGCTGAAGCCAGCCGAAGACATGCCTATTGGATGTCACGCTCTGAGAACAGTCAAGTACGAACTGAAAACTGCGATATCCTATGATAATGTAGGAAATATAAAGATCTGTCACAGTAGGTAAATTTGAAATCTGTCACCTACAAGTATTATGTAACTTGGCGTGGACGATAAAAGCGTACCGCAAAAATTCCGGAAAAAGTCCTGGAAAAAAATATTGGTAAAAGTCCTGGAGAAAATACCAAACTTCATCCACTTGATAGTGGTAGTAGTACTCTCTGCGTTGCACACACAGGCCAAGGTACGTGAGCAGGTACTGCCCAGTCTCCTTTCTTACCTCACCGCACTGCGTGCAGAAGGTGGATACCATTAATGACGCTCAGTGCATTATACTACCATTCCATGAATAATAATCAAGGATAAAGTTACGTGCGAGGTAACTTCAAAAATGGGACAATCACAAGGAGCAGAAGGAGAACGGGCTACAAGAGGAAGAGAGAAGTTTCAAAGAGATCAGTATCATGAGTGGTTACGTAGTTCAGATCTTCCTGTTTCTGAAAGGCATCATCGCATCACGTTCGCAAACAATAATTCATTCGCAAATGCAGCGATACATGAAAATTCTATTGAGTCGAATCAGGAAAACGCTGTGAGAAGTTCTTTAGGAAACTCATCCTCCAATGAATGTCAGTCTGAGAATTCAAGAGGAGAAGGAGAAGAGAATCAAACCAGTAGATAAAAATCACTGTTATTGGGGATGAAGATGATGATGCGTGAAAATATGAGGGTCGTCTCAAAAATAATGCACAGCGCGCTCTAGCGGGTGTTGTAGGCAACGTAGACAGCTGATCGCAGCGCCGGGGTGTAGAATGAAGTCTCAAAAACACGTTGATATCATATGGTAGTAGGATTCGTTTAAGGCAGGATTCTACTTTGGGTGCTCGAAAAAAATGCTATTTTTATGAATTTTTTATGAGTGTATGAATAAAGATATTGATGTAGGGTTTGTTAGGCTTAATAAATACACTCTGGAAATACATTTAAAAAATTTTCATTATTATATATTTTATGCACTTTTAACATATAGAAACACTATTTCAATACAACGCCTCGATTAGTAGGTGGGTCTGCGCTGGTGCTGAAATTTCAAAAATGGGCCATCTAAAACAGAAAAATTTTGAATTTGTAGGTTCACTTTTCACGCGCTTATGATTAGCTTACTTTAATCTTTAATAATTAATAAACTAATTAAAATTTTTGATTTTTGTTAATGCCAATATTTTTATTTTTTCACGCCGGGTCTAACAGTATGTCTCTTGTCCGGGGCTTAAGAAACACCCTGTATAAGTCACCATTTCGAATTTCAATCGATGAAATTAATTGTTAGATTATCTTACTTCTGTTTCTCCGCTTGCTCTTCATTCTGTTGCTTGCTTATCTCTACTTGCGTTTTTCTTTCCGCATGTATATTATAGTAATCTCCTTAAATTAACTTCACTTTGGTTTATATAGAATCTTTTTCTTGACTTCGTTAATTTAGCGTAAGACTTTTGTTAATTCGGTTTGCTTTGCTTCGCACCGCTCTTGTCTTTCGCATTTTTCTGCCGCATGGTTTTGGCTTATGTAAATTGTCTTTTGGGCTATCTTTTCTAATGGCTTTTGGATTTATTGTGATAAAAATATAGCTCTGGTGCGTTAAACTAAAATAGTGCTTTTCCTACTTTATACTCTACTTACTGTGTTCCTCGCCTGAACGCCACGACGCTTCCGACTAGCTAGCCACCGGATAGGGCATTTGGTGAATTATTATTTAACGATTCTCTCTCTCCTCCTCTGCTTGGTGAACATCTTACGGATCGGCCGTTGTCCTTTGGTGAATCTCGTAGTGAGATTATTTTTAGTGACTTTTGTGAACGAGAGACCCGTCTTAGGTTGTTGGCGTGGTCCTCGCTTCCGTTATATTAGGGTTTAGTTTTATGTGATCCGGCCTTTTCCGACTTGGGTAAAGTAATTAGTAACGAAGAGAGTGCGTCGCACTCGTGGTACTCCCGCGAGGGATACCTGGCGCCCAACCCGTTAGTTCGTATTGGTGATAAGAGGCAGAGAGAGAGGACCATTGCGGGTCGGTTTTTCTAACGTGAGAAATATTGTCCATCGATTAGTTTATTTTTTTGGGTTTGGGAATTTCTTACGTTACACCACATTGCACGAATGAAACTAGCTAACTTTGTATGCTAATTCGGTGCGACACATGCACGAGTCTAACTCGTTATTCTGCGCGAATAGGTGAAGGGGCTTATCTGCCACCGGCGTCATGTTGAAAAATAACCACATTTATGCAACTATATATGTACAGGGAACTTCTTATTTTACGGTTTAAAAAAATTTGTTAGGAAAATTTAAAGTTAGTAGACCAATTGTTTCAGCTGAATTGTTTTAGAATCGTCACTAGGAGTGAAGGAGACATTCTTATACGGGATTCTTTCGACTCGTGACAGATACAGTGTTCCGCGCCTATGAGGAAGGCTACCACTTCTACATTCGGGCCGGGCTTGTCTTTCGGCTGCTGGCTGCTTTGCTACTTTTTCCCTAACTTCTCCCTGAGACGCCATTTATGCCGCTTAGTATATATGCATTTACTTAAGTATACCTTCGGACTTAGTTTCCTAAGATCGTACGACCAGAATACGAAGGTTGATAATTTAAACTAATTCTTTCAATATTTTGTATAATACATTGATGAACCTCTTCGCTGTCAGGTGAAAAAGAGAATCCTGTCTCAGAATTATGTTCGAAAAAAAGATTTTCAAATTGCATGTAGATTTCAGTATAAATTTTTTTAAGGTTGCTGAATCCAAATCTAAAGTCAGATTTTAAATTTCAAAATGGCTGATCCAATGTGGCGTGAATAAAACTACAACTATTGGGATCTTAATACCAATGGGTTTCTTATCGTTTTTGAGGTCGCTCAATTCGATTTTAGTATCTGTTACAAAACAGTAATAGCAAAAAAGACTCTGGTTAAACAGCAACACGGCAAAAATGTGACTTAATAAGCTTGATGAGAAAGAAACAGGAAATAGACTCGTGAGATGTGTCGTATCAGGAGAGACTTGCCAAAAAGATCCCGAACACGACGAGAAGTTTCTGTTTGATTAAACTGAGAGATAAACGGAGATTGCAAGACAAGTCTTGTCGGGTAGAGAAGTTACCAGAAAGTTCCATACAAGAGGAGAGTCTACTCGATGTTACAAAAGCCCGAGAGAGGGCTTTGAGAGATGCAGCTAAGATATGAGTGCAAGAAAAAGAGACAAAATGAGGAGAGAGTGTGCAGCACAATCACTATTTTGAATGGAAACACCAGATGTCACACTAAAAATGCACTACGAACTGTAGATTACTTCTGCGCACCAAGTTGTAGCAACGGGTAGAGTTTCTCGCGTACACGTTCTATACTAACTAGAGGGCGCGTCTAGAAGGACTCATATGCCCTCTAGTCGTTAGTCTAGAATTTTCCACTACGCTCGATCGATAATGATCTAGAACATCCTATTCTCAAAGATTCCAGAGAGTTCTATAATTCAAATAACAGAAAGAAGGAGATATGCAAAATAGAGAGAGGGCATAATCAGTCAACTGTTGTTAGTAAAAAGTCGCCTCTCCTCCTATATTCTTATTTTTTTCTCAAACAGTATCATATTCCGAAAATTTGATAGGATAGATTCATTATGGCAAATGAAATTTTGGATAAAAATAGTTTAAACATGAAGAATGAAAAAAAATCGATGAATGGCCCCTAAATCCTGCTCTTTGCGGAATCCAGAGTCATGGAACGAGGACATGCTGGTTGATCACTCCTTTTTTTATTTTCCTGTATTTCTTGTATTTATAATTTTTCGTATTTTGTTATATTTTAATTTTTTCCAAAATTGGATAATTGTTCTATTAATTATAAAATAGTTTAGTTTATTTATGAATAACTGACAGAATTATGCCCAAATGCCTTTCTATCTTCTCATTTTATAATAGTTTCGGAAGCAAATCACGATGAACAGTGGAACATTATCGCAATATATTTTATACAGAAAGCATAATATATTGAGACGTTTCGTGATTTTAGAGACTTCGGAATCACGAGACTTTTTATAGGGTTTGTGCACTGAACAAGCGTCTGTAGAAGGAATTCAAAACTTGAGGTCTTAAAAAGAAACAATTGTGCTATATTGTCCTATAAATTACACTCTAAGATATTCTTAATATTATGCTAAACTTTCTCACACACACACATGCGCACTCTTATAATTTTCTCTATTGCTATTATCCTACCGTAGACGACAAGAAGTGTGTTTATTTACTTATTCTGTTCTACTCTCTCGGAATGGGAAGGCTGTAGCTGGAACCACAATACAGCAGATTGCACAATGCGTCCGATGACCGTGGGCCTGCTGATGATGAGCATGATAACGATTCAGTACCCACAGATGCTTATCTTGAGGATGGGTTAGACTCAGACAGCTACTAATCACAATGATATTGGGAGCTGAGTCTTTTTTAAGGTGGATTCTTTTACGGTGGATCTGCAGTCCTGACAGTTGTATTACGATAACTTCACTGCAGAAGAATGCAGAAGGAATTGGGATGCCCTTCCTGACACTAGGGGGTATCACAATGATTCCTTAGGCCTGCTAAGAGCTATAGGACGCTCAGACAGGTACTAATTACAATGATATTGGGAGCTGAGCTTTTTCAGGAGTGTGGTTGGATGGTTTTGGTCGATTTCTTGCAGCTCCAGCACAATGCTTTTGATGCACAAGATCTTCATGGATGGTAGATTTCCTGATACAGGGTGGAGCCACAATGCTTTCCAAGACCAGGAACTGTGAATGATGAGTTTCCACAGTTTGCAGTACAATACTGTTCATTGGTTCGCTCTGGAATAGAGGATCGATTTTCTTTTACTAGCTTTTTGATAATTCTATTTTCCAAATCTTTACTTACTTTTTGTCGTCTTGTGGTGTACAAGAGTTTGAGTGATTAGTTTAGAATGATTTGTCTAGAGTGATTTGTTTAGAATGATCTCCTATCGAGGGAGCCGCTGCTTATATCCTTGATTGGAATACGTAAATTCTGGTGGGGATAACGATTTTTATCCTCCCGAGGTGTTAACGTCGCTCTTTTGGATTTAATATTTTCATTTATTATTTGATTTGATTATTTAATTTGACTAATTGGCTTAGCGGTTTCTTCAAATACCAGCTTACTGGTATTTCTTTTGTGTTTGGCGCGTGCCGGCTGATAGTGCTCGGGCACCTGTTTGTTTTGATTCTAGTCAATCGATTGTATTTTGAATCTAAGAATATTAATGGTAATAATTTCTAATATTATTTCCTCATGATTGTCGCTATGACTAATTTCAAGGGAATTATGCACTATTAGAGATTTAAAAGTCCTATTTTCCCTTATCCTTTATCGACGTCGCTTTGAGAGGTTGATAGCCGTAAGGGGGAACACGAAAAGAAGAGGGAACACGGGGTATAATGCAAAAGAATATAATTAATAAAGTAACTGTCGACATAGAAAACAAGAAACAGAAAAAAAATAAAATAAAAGATAATCAAAATCAGTAAGAGAAAAGAAAAGAAAGTACAGTCAGAAATAGAGTAACTTAGGCGAGAAAACACAATACTACACGGGACACGCAATGAAAACAATGCACGCGGGTGCTCGCTAGAAAGTACGCGGTGTCGAAAGGATTGAAATGGACTTGGTGAAGAGGGGGACCGGGGTGAGGGGGACGGAGGGATACGCTATTGGCAAGGGGGCAGGAGGGGCAGGGAGGGATTACGGGAATGGTGTAGCACGGAAACTATATCTAGGCGCCAGCTACTTATCCGGGTTAGCACCGTCGAGTAACACCGGAAAGTCTTCGAATATTTACTTTTCGGGAATCGCGAGGCTAGCGGAGGGAAGAGGTGAGGGAGTCTCAGAGAGAAGGTTCCCGAACGCGACAATGGCTAATTACTGATATCTCGGTTCTAAAGCGCAAAATGGACGAAGGGTGGGAAAAGGAGGGTACAGAGGGTTTCAAAAAGGTCGCAAGATACTACGGTTAGGGCGCGCGCAATACCCCACGGGCCTCTAGCATGTGGGCGGAAGGTTCGTCGGAAATACAAAGAAACTACCAAAATGACGGTCCACGTGGGATGGTTCGCTATTGTCCTTAGGGGATCTACGGACTATAAAGGAACACAAAAAGAGAAAAGGGGGAGGGAAGGAATGGAAAACGCAATCAAACTCGTAACAGTACTCACTCAAATCCAGACAGTATCTCAGGAAAAGGCACAATAATCCAATGGCGCACTTCCCCGATTCGCTCACTCATACATACAAATAGTGATAATTATAATTTATAAATGAAGCAACGTTTCCAAATTGCGCGGATGGCCGAGTAGGTAAAGTGTCACACTTCTTATTTAGAGCATTCCGACGCTGCAAGTTCAAATCTCGCTCATGGCAGCACAAATAATAAACTCTCATATTTATGTTTTTAATAGTGTTTTAATCCTACATCTTTGCTATTATGTCAATTATATATTTCAAGTATTTATTTCATGTATATCAAAACAATTTAAACAGTTTTCTGTATCAATCGTACATATCCACATGTGTAGTAAGGAAGTTGACTTGGGAAACTGTCTATAATCTAACAGTTTGACATAACTAATGGCTAGACAGGGAGGGGATGCGGTACGTTTCTGGTCGAGCGCTAGGCAGTGTTCCTAGATATCAACTAGATAGAAGTAAAGAAAACTAGTTTGTACCCGGTTAGGGCCCAATACAATACTTTCAGAAATTTATTCGGGGATCGATCGCTTAATTGCACCCTTTATCGTTGATGGTCATAAAACTTCAATATATAGAACAGGGATCGTCACCGTAACTGAAACCGAAATTAATAATCCATAATAACTGAAAAAATAAGTAACCGAAACCGTAATCGTTAACCGAAATTTCATAAATATTGTACCTAAAACGGTAACCGAAACCTGAAATTGCTAGAGTGGAAACCCGGAACTTTTAACCGGAACGTATTTATTATATATATTTATTATATGTATTTATTATATGTATTTATTATAATTATATTTATAATGATGTTTTTGAGAAAAGTAATTGGTTCGCTTTGATGGATCCACACAAAGCTACATTGATAAATTCTGTTAAACAAATAATCAACAATAACTGGTGAATTCAATAACATAACTAAGAAGGAAGGTACCTAAGGTGTTCCACTTCGATTTCGTTCATTTTGAAATATGTTATTCTCCATAAAAATCTAAGAGACACGTGTTATTTATCTGCGGAAAAGAGGGCGGTTTTCGCAGTTTTGCATATTTTCATTGGAGATATTTAAATAGGATCAATTTGAGGATAATCCTCATTATGAATAATGAAAAATACATTTTGGTTGATTCTGGGTGGGTGAATGCATACAAATTTATAGGGGTTGAAAAGTGCGAAATTTGTATAACAAAAAAACTATCGTTTTGATTTTGATGAAAGCACTAGTATAAGTTGGGGAGTTCTGGACCAGGATTCCTGTAGCCGACATATACCGACACTCTAGAACCTTCGAAGGTGGGTGTCCGTGCTAAGTTGCAGTCATGAGCTCTACGATTTCCGGAAGTGATATAACCGAGACCTCTATTTTCTAGGAATTTATGGAGGATTCTATGAATTTTGCGTCACATTCTGGAAATTTTGTGCTCGATTCTAGGAACCACACACGATCGAGAACTTTCTAGAACATTCTAGAACCTTCTAGAAGCTTCGGCGGTTCGTGTCTGTGCTGAGTCGCGGAGGGTAGCTCCCAGAGCCGACGATCCTCTCGCGCGACGTTTTGATGGAGCCCCTTCCCTCCCACCCCGGGAAACCTGCTAGAAGCTTCGATGAACCCCCTTGCTCCTTTCCGATCCGTGTAGATTTCAGACGGCAACCTTCAGCCGTTTTGACCTTAAACGTTATCTCGCAGAATTGCGCATCGAGAATGCAGCAGCAGCATCGATTCCAGGAAATTTATCGGCTCTCGTCTGCTATTCGATTCCAGGAAGCCTCCGTGCAGGTTTCGAACGGCAGTCCCCCGCCCCAAAGCTTTCAATGACTCCCCCGACCCCCATGCAGACTTCAGGCGGCAGCCGGACACCGTTTTCATCTTGTTATTCAGGGTATCGAATTACTCGCAGACGATAAGCGACCTTTTGTGCACTTCGGAAACTTGTCGATGTAGAGTTCGAACTCAATGTGCGCAATTCGAGTAGATGTCTTATCGCTCGAACCGATGCAAAACAATTCCAGGAAAACCTTAGAAGCCTCGTGCAGGTAAGTGAAAGTCGAAATGCTTCTCGTAAGCGCAGTGGCGGAGTCAAAGTCATTCTAGAAAAATCTATATATCGGTTGTTCAAATGCGCAATACCAAACGTTATCTCGCAGAGTCGTGCGTCGAGAATGCAGTCCCTCATCCTCCGAGGTGTCAAATTACTCGTAGGAGATACGTAAGCTCGCGACGCAAATTCGTAGGAGAAGGGCTAACGTGCATCCGAATATTCTAGAACGTAAGTCGCTCCGTTTAGAAGATGCATCGACCTTGGACATTGATTCCAGGAATCTCTGTTGGCGACTCGATTCCCAGAAGTATCCGAAACCTCCCATCCCCATTTTAATCCTTAAGAGTTTCTTATAAAAGGAGGAGCTGAATGTGCCTTCTAATGAAGGTCTGCTGCTGTGACAGTCTGCTAGTCTGCTGTGACAATCCGACCGATGCTAAATAAGAGGAAACAACGTGAGCTCAGAGTTCAAATACAGTTACTATTAAGGAATATCGCGGAAGAGAAACATTTGACCGAAGATAAATGAGATTATAACAGCCTTATACGAAATCTAAAGAAAACTTCATCTACAGTAAAGAATGGATTTCTCAACAATTAACAAAGGAGGCCGTTTAGATGACTATCTTCCGACAAAGACATTGGCTGAGTTGGAACCCCAGAAAGAATACAAAATCACCAGAATAAGAAGAGTTCAAACCAAATATAAAATCAGACTGATCTTCAATGTAAAAGACAGCTTTTCGACGTTTCTACCTGCAAGGATTGCAAAAGCTTTGAATGACGAAGAGGATCTATTGAAGAAGATGATGCAAGCCTGTGAGGAGAGTCGAGTCCTCGTGCGTTATCTCGGCGGGCGGTACAACCAGATTGAGTTCCAATATCTATAAACTTTGTACTCGTGCTTCAACTACTGTGTTTAATTGTATACGTGTTAAATAAATATACAACTTATTATATCTTATGTCTTTATTCATAATCAAAAAATATACATTCCGACAACCAGTTCTTTAACAATCTCACATTTTCAGTTGAGCAATTAAAATGTGGAGCATGGTGATTTGTACATCGAGTAAGCGAGTTTTTGCGCCATTTTTGCAAAGAAGGGCAACCTAGATCTCCCAGATCCACGATGTGCTCGGAACTGCCAATGAAATCTTTCAACCAAATTCTCTTCTCCAATCCTTTTATTTAGATGCATTTTGTAAGATGACTCGAAGAATGTTTTTAGCTTGATCGTAAGCAACGTCCCCAGCGCTCCAGGATATACCATGAAAATTGCGCTCTAACCACAAATTTATACTTTTATATTTACCCGATAGATGCTTCCGTGGACAAGGTGGTTCAAAGAGAAACGTTGCAGGCTCGGGGAAATTGCTGCCGACTCCAATCACGAATAACTTCTTCATGACAAACTCGTTCGACGGTTTCTTGAAACCTTGTACGTCCACGATGAATTCCATTTTGATGAACTGCGCAGGGAGAAACGATTTCAGCTTCTTTATACCAACTTTTTCACTCCACCACTGATCGGATTGTATTCGACTATACGATCGTCCAAGATCAGGCAGAATGCCGATGTATCGGCAGGGAAATTGTCTTGCGCCTTGAATTCCAGACAAATCTCGACAGGTCCAAGTTTGATGGACTCGTTTTGTTTGGAGCAATCGATAACGATCAATGGAGCGTACTCGAGAAATTCATTCTTCTTAAGCAAAGGCTCGGGATCTTTGCCATAGTACGTAGCTTGAAAGTTTACATACATCTCGTAGAGCAGGGCAAACTGATTATGATCAATGTCAAGATTCAGATTTCCATAGGGATAACATTGCGAATTCAAAAGGAGCTTAACGTCTCTGATGTTGCAGTGGTCAAAGTGACTAGCGTTGACTGATTATGGTCAATGTCAAGATTCAGATTTCCGTAGGGATAATATTGCGAATTCAAAAAAAGCTTAACGTCTCTGACGTTGCAGTGGTCAAAGTGACTAGCGTTCTTATTTTTCTTGTTCTTTCTGTTCGTCTGAAAACCCAGTATCACGTATCGTGATTTTTCCAACTGAGTCAACGTCCTAACGGTCCACACGTATTTCGAAGTGGTGGCGAGTAGAGGGTACTCGTACAGTTCCCAGGTACGAAAGCTCACGGAGATGGGTGCATCCCTTTCGATGAATCTCAGCAGTTGTATCTTTCGCCGATATATCTTTTACGTACGGTATCAGCCATTCCAACTTATGAATTACGACTTTGCATTCTTCCGGAACAGTTTGCACTATTGCATTGACATCGCTCTTTGCTCTCGTCAGAATCAACTCGTGTTTAGCGTTAACGACGATCTTGCGATAATCTTCGGCGAAACCCAGTATCAGACTCAGCGGTACGGATACGTCGAAGTAATCGTCTGCATTGGTCAATTTCTCCCGTTTTCGGACGTCGAGCCAACCGGCGTTCTCCATCAAGGATCGTTGACCGGGACCCAGGGAAGCATACCCTTCATGAGACTCGTGAGACCGACGTTCTTGTTCCGATCGATCTCTATTACATTCATTTCATAGCGAATCTCCTCGAAGAGATGACAAATGGCATTGTTGACCAGAGTCGTGCTCGCAGTCGCTGTGGACTCATCTTCCTTTACCAACTTTCCATACACGTGCAGCGAACTTTTGCTCGGTAGTAAGCATAGATCTTGATGTTAAACGGAGATTCGAACCTTGTCGCTGTTGTTGAACCTTGACGAGGCGTAAGGTTGATGCGTATGTGTTTCACAGTGTGCTATAGATTCATCAAAGACGATCGGTGTCTGAATGTTCAGCGTTTCTTTCTCCATGGCACGCGGCAGACGAAAAGAATGCAACAGAACGAACGCTTTACTGTCTTCTGATGACCTTGAATCCTAGATTTTCCAGAAACAAGACGTTTCGACGTGTTAGCACCTTGAGAAGCGGTCGATGACTGATCCCTCTTTGGAATATCGGCCTACCGTTATAACCACTGACAATTTTCCTATTGTAGACGATATCCATTATCGCATGGATCTAACGTACAGCCTGATTGTTATGACATCTCCTTGAAAATTCACCAGGTCCCCGTCTTGATCGACTATTCGAAGCTGTAGGTGATCTATCGTCTTGGTGGCGATCGGTAGATAAAAGACGTGCGATGGTACCTCTATGATCTTGTATCCGGGTGGCACGACCGGAAAGAAGTCGTGTATGGTATGCAGTTTACGTTCATTGATGTAAGCGCCCGTTGTGACGTTGCATTCGACTCGTGGGCGTTCCCCTTGAGAATGGCGGCTGGTACGTCGGACGGGTGTAATTTATTAGCTTCCAGAACGCGTTGAGTGAAGCCCAACAAGCAACCTATGGTATCATTGGATAGAAAGTCGACATTTGCACTTAATTTCGCTGCACAACGTATTATTGTTAGGTTTAATGTGAATGACGATGCTCTTGTCCGTCAACGCGCTATGCACGTAGTTTTCGATATCCTCGATATCGTAGCTACCAGTAGATATAGTGATAACTTCATCCCCCACGTAGAGCTTGTTGTGATCCGTATCCACGTTGGGAATCGAATTGAAGGTCAGCAACTTGATGAATCCCAGAGCGTAATTTTTGTACGGAGAAAGCTTGATAGAAAGGAAGTATTCAGCTTTCAGTATGGAGGAGGTGCCTGGTAACGTGAATGAATCCTCCATGATTGCAAATGCTCAATTGACCTTGTGAAATTACGTAGCAAGCTTATATAGACGATACTTGTTTTTGCGATTTAATTGTCCACACAGGAACTTTAGACACAAGTGTCGCAATGCTAAAGTATCGTACTCTTGATATCACTCGTAATTGTACTTTACACTACCAACATCGAGATATCCGATAAGATCTAGCGGCGGTCGAAGATTGCCAAAACTGTCGAAATAAATGATTCGATCGTTCAGCTTCTTGTACGCGACCCAGTGTGTTCTTGGGCCATCTTCGACGTCGAGATTGACGATTGCCGACTCGTACTTGTACGGCTCACTCTTCGCCATAGCGTTCCGCATGAAGACTCCGCGAAAATGTGTAAGCTTCATGATCTTTGCGTATTTTAGCAGCTGCGCATCGGTTAACGCTCGGCGTGGTAGTTTCACTTCAAGTTTTTTAGCTTCAGATGAAGGCCTAGTCCTTTTCTGTAGAGTTTCAAGTACAGTTCTTTGTCTAATGCGATGGCTTACATCGTCTTGTTGTGCCTCTGACTTTCCTTCAGTTGTTCCTTGTTTGCATTCGCATCGTTCACGGCTTTGGCTATACCTGCAGCACCGCCGGCCAACGCTCCAGCATCACTGAGACCCGCAAACACTGAGACGAGAAACGGTAGGAAGCCTCCGACTTTGGACAGCACGGGTAGAACGCGCGGTGCTCGCACGTTACGCTTTCCATAAACTTGTTTGACGGCAGATTGTGCACCCTTGAGAGCAGATCTGATAGCTACCCGTGCATTGTTGCTCAGAGTCATAGATCGTTTGGTTTCCATGATGCTTTTCCTTAGTGTTACAGTCTTTGGCTCCTTGTTCTTCTTGAGTCCCATACCGAGTTTCGACTTGGCACCCATTACGTTCGCTACGGACCAGGCCTCCGCCTCTTCAGCGAGACTCGCGTCTTTAGCAAAAACGCGTTTCCAAGGTTTGTCGGCCAGTACCCTGTCCGCAGCCCCTCTGTGTTCGGGCGATGTCGTGCTCTTTGCAAACTTCGTCCAGGGGGTTGATGCACGCATCGTCTCGCGCGAGTTTCTTTGCTAGTTTCGTACCCGGCCCACAGTACTGATAACCAGGTATATCTAACTCAACGGGTAGACTGTTGATGATCCTGTTGACTAAGCCTCTGCCACGATGAGATTTTTTCCTCCCAATACGTTTATGCTTAGGATGCACGATCATATCCCTGCGGTGATACAGTTCCGACTGAACAGCGATCCTTATAAACTCGTAATTTATAGTTTTCACGTTAGTCAAAATCGGAATAAGGTTCGAGAAACAATCCGTCAGGTTACCTGTAATGAACTTTGACGATTTTGCGCGTGTTGAGCAGAAGAAGAAGAAACGACACGGCGAATTATTGCCAAACAGCATACGAGTAGCATTTTGCGGACCATCCAGTTGCGGCAAAACGAACGCATTGCTCGCTCTCATAAATCATCCTAACAGATTAAGATTTGAAAATGTCTACGTTGTGACGTACGCCAGCCAACGGCCTAGCCGACAAATAATCCACGGCCGCTCCCAACGTGCTGAAATCCGAAAAAATATTCAGGATCCGAACGAAATCGGATTGTTGGGCGCCAGGTGTGGACTCTCCGCACCGACGTTCCTCCTATGGCCGCTTCCGCGCGATCCCCCGGCTGCTCAGCCTCAGCTAGCTGAAATGATAGAGGGGAACGCGGGGGCGACGAGATTTGAACAGTTCGTGGTATGCCAATGAAAAAGCCATTCGAAGTTTTAACGTCCGTTTATTCAGATAAAAAGAAAACAGAGCCAGTGCAGATCGTCTGACGCGTACAATAACTTCTAACGGCGAGCGCGGCTCTTCGTAAGGGCCGCAGGGTTAACCGTTCCCACCGTCCCTAGCTTTCCTCACCACGAGGCGCGAATTACTACCACGCGAATTAGCCCTCGTGCCTCGCCGTCCGATCCGCTCCGCCGCTACCGTCGCTGAACGCCCTCCCATCCCAATCGCGCGACCCCCCGACACGGACACTCGAGTTTTATCCCTTAAGGTAACGTGGTATGCCCAAGCCAGGCGCATGATGCCACGTTACAACGTATACTCAAAATCACTTGATCAGTCAAAGTACAAGTTTTTAGAACGTTTACTTGCATCCGTGGACGGCGTCGAGTATTTCCCCTTTACGATGGCGCTGGATTCAAATTCACTGCTGCTGGACACTACGATATTGATAACAAGAGGCTGTGCAACGTTGTCGATCCCGAGGAACAAAATGATGCTGTGACCTTGAATCTGATGGAAACTGTAGTGAAGCAGGAGGTCTGTACCGTGTTTGAAGTGACTGCTGGAATGCGCGATGATATTGATAACAACACCTTGATAATTCAATCTTTCGATTCTACCACGAAGGATGCGTTGAAACGTTTGTATGCCGATATCGAGCTAAAGCAAGAATTGGCTATTCGCAACTCTCTGATCATTTCTCAGTTGGACGTCAGACTGAGTGCACTTGAAAATGGATGGAAAAAAGTCAGTGGTGGTGAAGGAACTACATAGACCTGCCAGGAGGAATTACCAACGTCGACACGTTGACATTCGTGGGCTGGACGAGACTGGGCCAGCGGATCTCGTTGACATGTCAGCGTACGCCAGAGAGAACCATGGATACAAGTATCTGCTCACCGTCATCGACATATTTTCAAAGTTTGCTTGAGCTGTGCCAACGAAGAGTAAGAACGCTAAAGACGTGACAGCAGATATGAGATCTATACTGGTGCAGGGTCGAATCCCGAAGAAATTGCATGTTGACCAAGGCCGAGAGTTTTACAATTCCGAATTTAAGGATCTTATGCAAATACACGGTATTACTGTACTCGGCATTCAGTAACTTGAAGGCATCCATCTGCGAGTGCTTTAATCGTACTCTGAAAAGTAAGATGTGGATGCAGTTTAGCCTACAGGGCAATCACCGGTGGCTGGATATCTTATCGGAGTTGGTATCCTCTTACAATAACAGTAAGCATCGCATCATTAGTATGAAGCCGACAAATGTGACTGCTCGTAACGAGAAGGAACTACTACAATGGGTATACAAGAAATTCAAAGTCAAGTCCAACACTTAAACGATCAAAATTTAAAGTCGGTGACAGAGTACGAATCAGCAAATTTAAACACATTTTCGAGAAAGGCTACACACCCAATTGGACAACTGAAATTTTCACCGTAAGTCGAGTGAAGAATACTGATCCGGTGACGTATAATCTCAAGGAGTATCAGGATCATCCCATCGAAGGCGGCTTCTATGAATAAGAACTTACCAGCGTCAAGTATCCCGACATATGTATATCTTGTGGAGAAGATGCTGACGAAACGTGGAAACAAGCTATTTGTGAAATGGTTAGGTTTCGATGGTTCGCATAATAGTTGGATCGATAAGTCGGATTTCTAAGGTGTTTGAAATAAAACAGAACTAAAATGTTCGGTACGTCTTATTATTTGTATTTTCTTACATTTGTACAGACATTTGTATATTCTTATTGTATACAATATGTAGACAGGGTGTTCGTTATGAAACGCACTGTAGTAAAACTATTACATTCCTTTTCAAATTCTAATGAATACAAGTATTTTCATTTTTTATTTCATATATCAAAATTTCGAGATATCAAGGTTGAAGTTGCAGTAATGCGACCAATCAGAACGTGTTTAAACAGAGCGTAGATGACGTCCAGAGTCAGCCCGCAAGGCTTGCTTACAGTAGGCCAATAACACTGAGAGTATCGTCTCTTGTATCTTACTCAATTACATGCAGATAAACAGGGACACAACGTCGATACTCTTAGTGTTATTGGCCTAGTGCAAGCAGGTCTTTCGGGCTGGCTCGCGACGTCATCTACGCTCCGTTCAAACGCGTTCTGATTGGTCGCATTACTGCAACTTCAACCTTGATTATCT
>NW_014333467.1:45365-45619 GCF_000341935.2 Cephus cinctus
ACCTTGATTATCTCAAAATTTTGATATATGAAATAAAAAATGAAAATACACGTATTCATTAGAATTTGAAAAGGAATGTAATAGTGTTACTACAGTGCGTTTCATAACGAACACCCTGTATATGTTGCGACGTAATGTCCAGATATTTCCGATCTCACCTCGAGCCCCACGTTGGGCGCCAAATTTTGTGACGATATGTCCAGATATTTTGTGACGATAACACAAATGAAAACCGATAAGGTGGATCTTACGTC
>NW_014333468.1:0-1802 GCF_000341935.2 Cephus cinctus
GAGACTATCTCCCCACGGCAGATTCCAGCACCTCGACCTCAACTAAACAGTAACGAAGTCTCACGAGAGCCTTGACATAACTATACGAATCAACCCGAGAGCGTAGTTTCTGAGCAGGGTGGCGACCCGAAGGGAACCAGATATCGAGAACGTTATCTGTATCGGTAACCGGAGTCGCCTTGGGACTGTGATTCGAAAAATCACGTCACAATATATATATATTTTTTTTATTTAATTTTGATTGGACATCGTTAAGTATTACTTTGACTGACGTGAAAATGATGGTTACCTAATCACTTCGATATTTGCATGTGTCTTCGACTGACGTGAAAATGATGGTTACCTAATCACTTCGATATTTGCATGTGTCAAGCTTAACAAATTCTTCGTTACTTTGATAATAGGCCTAACAGCATTTTGTAGCAGCATACAATTACTCGTAGCTGTCAATACAAAATATGTTTTCCATGTAAGTAAATCGTCAATCTTGACCTCGAACGTTATCTTTACGTATAGTATAGTTGTTTTTTTCTTCATTGCTTCTTTTGTTACAGGCTATTTACACGTAATTGGCCAATGGAATTTCAATTATTTCCTCGATTGATCACGATACAAAAGGATCATTGAAAACAGCCGAGTGGCTCATCTACGCAGCAGACAGAACGAAGAACTTTCGATAGCGAATCTTCTTTCTACGCTTCAATTGACGCTTCACGGACGGGCTCATCATAAATCGATGAAATTAAATGAAATCTTCCAGACTGCTTGGCACATTCATTATAGATAAGTGAACAGGGCAACAAGCCATATCAATAACAGGGCAGTAAGGACGACCACAAGATGCCTGACGTAATTAATTGATTAACTGCGGAATTATAAGTATTTACGTTGACAAGTCGTTATCGTTATCATTATGTTTTACATTGGTTCATGATAAATCATTAATTAGAAGAGCAATGTTATTTTCCAGCTTGGGGTTATTTCCATAAAAGAAATATTTTGAATGAAAAAAAAATTAAATCAAACCGATAGCAATGCATAACGTCAAGGCAGAGCTCTCGATGGTAATCCAAGTGTTCCCGGTTACCGACCGAACGTTTTTAACGCACCAATCGAACGTTCCGAGAATGCTGTTGATAAGAAAAGGAAAAGATGCTAAATCAATAATTGCACAGCAGATAACGCTTCGTCGTTACATGCGATTTACGAGTCGTTAATTGAAAGCGGCAAGGCGACTGCGAAATTCAGTGGGATTTTCTGCGTCAGCAAAGATCCAACGAATTGCGTTGTCCCGAGCAAGGATGAGTTATATATTTTTTTATAGCTACCAGTTAGCTTAATTCCATTATCACTTAATCCAATAATTGATCGATCGTAATTGATCTTTGAAATTTGTTATTGTTAATTTCTTATCTATCAGTATATCTTCTGCCTCTTTATACGATTATCTGCCAGAGGTCTGGTTCTATGAAGCCTATTGTTAGCACCTGATAAGTCTTATCTAGGCTGCAGGTGTGAATTGAACGTTTCTAACAATGAAACAAGTGACGTGTGCCCACGTGGGGACATGTGAACTGGTTTCATACATGCCGTAACATTAGCTATTAGATATTAGATATTAGATTGCGTAATAATATAAAAGAAGCGTGGGCAGTGTGTACATATATCTATTATTATCTGCCAGAGGTCTGGTTCTATGAAGCCTATTGTTAGCACCTGATAAGTCTTATCTAGGCTGCAGGTGTGAATTGAGCGTTTCTAACAATGAAACAAGTGACGTGTGCCCACGTGGGGACATGTGA
>NW_014333469.1:0-2091 GCF_000341935.2 Cephus cinctus
CCAAACGCATGCTCCCCGTCCAATGAGGCTCTAATGGCAAACCCTAAAAAGGGACAGGAAAACCGGGAAAACCACCACTAGACACCAAATAGAGTACACATTTCCACTACAATATACATTTATTTGAAAGAAAAAAAAATTTTTACACATATTCTACAGCTACACAATAAAACTAATCTATAAGAAGACTGGGGCCGGACGCCCGTTCCTACCTCCCCCAGCCGGTGGTCGTTCTGTAACAGAAAAACAAAGAGTATTAGAAAGGGAAACATCAAAATGGAAACATGCAAAGACATACGCTTAGAATTTGACGCTCACCACTAGTACCACCAGCTGTTCACGTCCACAGTGAACGGGGAGTCCCCGAACAAGCGCCCGAACGAGAAAATATCTTCTCCGCCCCAGTCCTCCTCTTCGAAAAGGAACCATCCGGAGGGCGCACCTCTCGCATCTTGGCGCGCCCTCCGCTTAGCAACCATATCCGCCACCCTGATTGATTGGTATCCAACCAACTAAAAAAAAAGGGGAGATCCAAATTATACACACCACAACAGCGGACCTAAAATACCAACATACTAGATGATCTGACTTACCGAAACTGTAACACGGGAAACACCCATACTTCTACTTATTTTTTTTTTTTGGAATGTACACCTCGGCCGGCAGAACAAGAATGAAGCTCAGGTCCACACCTAACCGTTAACATAAAGTTAGAAAGGGTGGGGATCTTCGCCACCATCAGCAAAATCACGGTCACATCATACAACACAATACTTATCCGAAGCACACACTACCAAATTATAACGTAAACTACACTCGCGAACACCGCCACGCAAATTCTCGGAAACTTTGTAACACCATCGAAAACGGGAAATTACTATTAATTTCTCCCGAAGATGAAGAACGCATGCCGATTCGCGAGGATCGGACATAGGAAATTGTTACGACCATCACACCCACCTCAGACCCTGACCCGCACCAAGAAGACGTCACTCTCTACGCCCCACAACCAAGAAGGATGTCCACCTCCAAAATCACCCGGAGGGACGAGAGGAAGCATCACCAAAAAGGGCGATGTTCCATCCAAGGAGGGAGATGTTACGTCCGACGCAACGCAACCCCATTGCCCCCCCCCCCTTCAGCACCCCCTCAGAACCCCATTAGCAACGATCGAAGACCACGATAGATGTAACCGATCCTCAGCGAACATGCGTTAATTATTGTAAATCGTAGTTTACCTATATATATATATTAATTAAGGGATATCATCATATTATATTATACTGTACACGATATCTCATACTTTCACACATTTTCAAAAGTCACACCAACATTGTGACATTGCAGGTGGACGAGTAGAGAGAGAGAGAGAGATCACTGCAATCAAAGAATAAGAACGGCACGGGCAAAAATGCTGAATAAGATACCCAGAATTGAAGTGCCTAAAAAGCATTTTCATCATAGCACCGCGAATACCGCGCACAGCAGAACTCCTACCCGCCACCTTCGCACCCACCTCACCACCAAGATAATCCTGACAATGCACTAATCCAACGAAGAATCCGCGATCGAAGGCCTGCAATGAGAAATCGATCGAACGACAGGGTTCGATTGCCCCAATCATGCCGCAATATGTATCCAAATTCCAAGATATTTCCTAACATTTCATTCAATCCCCTCCAAACTCAAAACCTTCCTTAGGAACTTCAATACAAATCATCATCAGTTACTAATCAATCCTCCGGTAGAGCAGTATTCCTTTTTGAGTCTTGAGCCGATTGTCCGCGCCAGTCAAGTGTTGTGCCGATCAAATACCTTAGGGCCTATTTTGATCTAGCTTGCCTTAGGACCCAAGCGAAAAGTGTATCACTTCAGTGCCGAACGTCCACGCGAAAAGAACTCAATTCTTGGCATTTTAATAAGCATTCGTCTAGGCGAGTGTCCACCTTAGGGCTGGACCAAGAATTTCCCATTCAACCAAATCTACCTTCACTATCGTCGAGAACCGAGCGCCGTCTCTCTCTCTCTCTCTCTCTGCTCATCCACCGGTAAGTAACTCACATTCCTAAACCTTTATATATATATATATAT
>NW_014333469.1:5691-6257 GCF_000341935.2 Cephus cinctus
TTTTTTTTTAAATGTATTACTAATAATAATGTATATATATATATAATAAAAAAAAAAAATTATATATAACACTAGCACCAAAATCTACATATTTACATATTTATATATATATATATATATATTACGTTTTTTTTACACCTGGGGCGGGGGAGGGACTTCTGCGACACCCTGTCTTAGTAACAGCTCCCTGTTGTCGCAGAAGTACCCTATGCATGTTATGCAATCACCGGGTGCATACGCGTGCATTACGCACCGAGCACAGCGCACACAGATGCCCACGCGTAGATTTATCGCGGGGTCGATCTTTAGGTAATGTTTCACAAGCATCGTGTACGCGACCCTGTGCTCGGGCGTCTGCGTTCGCATGCACCCGTAGCATAACCCTCTCTCCTCCCCGCCCCGCACGTATAGGCAACCGATTACACACTGACCCTCATGGAAGGGGGCGAAGAACGCATTGAGGGGCGGCGGTATCCCGTTCAACAGGGGCCCCTCGAATAGTCCTTCGGCCCCCTCAGGTGGTGTATCTGGCCGTCTTGGCGCCATGATCTGTAACATATAATTTT
>NW_014333470.1:0-2284 GCF_000341935.2 Cephus cinctus
GGAGATTTACCCGGAGCCAAGCACCAGCACAGCGATGATGATGCAGTACTCTAACGGTAAAACATGTACTTTTAAACAAAAAAGTTTACGGCTAATATACGTTTTTATTTAAAAAAAAGTGCCAGGACCAGCGACAACGCTGAACAGACGAACGGCTGAAGAAGAAGAAACGCATTACGGCACATGGGGTATGTGTCATAGAGCATCGGAAAAGAAAAAATGTGTTGTGCTATTCACACATTTTTACAGATACATTCATGGCTATAACGTCGGACGCCAGCGAAGACGACGACGACGACCAGGACGATGTCGACGGTCGCTCCATCGCTTCCAACGATTCTAGCGAGCACAACCCAGGTAATAATGATAAAGTACAGAAGCCGCTCAAAATTTATTTGTGTGAAAATAAAAAAGTAAAAAATTGATGATTCGGTCGATGCGGCTATAGCCAACGATAGTCGAGAACCTATTGTACAGGGTGACCTGCCACCACCGCAGGATTAGGACAATGCTGAAGAACCGATACTATGGGTTCTTAGGAACGGTGTGTACGCAGAGGCGGATGCCGACGAGGCTGCTGAAGTATTAGCAGACCTCGATAATGATGATGAGAATCCAAACGACGCAATCCCTTCTTCGACCACAGAGCGACGACGATGACGCCGACCGAGATATCAATAACGAGGTGCTACCACCCGGATATAGATTTAGAATAGAATCCGAAACGACACATCGTATAAATAGGTTTCGTTTAGACGGGCGTGAAATAGCCGCCCGAGGACCCAGATACAGATACGGTATCATGGTTACACGGGGCAGTCAGAGATATACACGCGTACCTCATAAGCTCGTGTACCGCGAGGGAGTATATAGGTCTAACGATCAAATCCGACAGTTTTGCGTGCGGGGCAGCGTGGCTGTCGTACAGACCGGCTCGAGAGCTTCTCGAAAACGATATGTGGGGTGTGATTTCGTCCGTCGCGCAGAGTGCCCAGGCATTTCAAATAGATAGGTCTTTTGTCATGGAGTCGTGTGTAGTCGAAGTACCGCGGGGTACAGGACGCGTGCGATTAGCGCACGAATTTGTAAAAAAACACTCTATACTGACTATAGCGAATAACGATAACCTCTTTCTACCTAGGACGCTCGCTCTGGCGATGGTACACGCTGAACGCGGGGAGGTGCGCTCTGGGGAGTTGCATGACCGACGGAACGCTGTACGGCATCAACGGGGTAAATTACAAAAACAACTTGCTCTCGAGCTTGTGACAAACGCGTGTGTAGACATACCGCCGGACGGTTGCGGTATTCCAGAAATTGATAAATTTCAAAGCTACCTAGCCCCGAGTGGTATAGCAATCGTTGTTTACGATTTTGACAGTATAGGCAGCGGCGAGAAACCGCTGTACGACGGCTCGCAAGCAGTTGATAACGCGTACGGCTCAGGGAGACCACGGCAAACGCTCCGCATCCTGTATTATAATAATTCGCAGCATTATCAGCCTATTTTAAATATGCGGGGTGCGGTCGGTAGTCGTGGTTTGGCATACCATGTAACAGGTCTTACACGCATGAGGCAGAGCATAAGTGCTCTCACAAATGCGCTAGATGTTTCGGAAAACCGCCCTGCGATTCGGCTCTCCCCACATTGTATTGTCGCGAGTGCCATAGGTACTTCTTTGGTCAAATCTGTTTCGATAACCATATAAACACGCTATTTATCAAACATAAGGGAAAAGAAAAGAGCGTATGTCAGGCCGTTCGCAGCTGTCCACGGTATCTCAGGCATCTTCAAAGAGAGCTGCGTAAACACTCTTGCGATAAGGTGTACTGCAGAGTCTGCAAGAGCGTTAACAAAGTAGGCCATCAGTGTTACGTCAGACCGGTAAAAAAGGCGCCCGTGGAAAAAAATATTCTATTCATTTTTTACGATTTTAAAACAGCAAATACAGAAGCTGCCCGGTGACGACACGGTACGCATCCACACACCAAACTTGTGTGTCGTTCATTAAATGTGCACAGCATGCATAAACGATACAGATCTCGCGAGGGTATGCCCGTCTTGCGATGTACGCGAGTACGTCTTCGAAGAGGACGTAAGGCAGTTTGTAGATTACGCGTGCGATCCTAAAAGAAAATCGTTTAAGAGAGTGATCTGTGTGGCGCATAACGCCAAGGGTTTCGACGCGCAGTTTATACTGAAGCATATCCTGAAGCGTAAGCGGAAAACTCTAAAACCACCGACGCTGATACTCAGTGGCACGAGTATCATAATGATGAAGAC
>NW_014333470.1:2363-2850 GCF_000341935.2 Cephus cinctus
TGAAGACGGGTCGTGTAACATTCATAGACAGTCTTAATTATTTTCACATGCCTCTGAGTGGCCTGCCAAAAGCCTTCGGTCTCGTGGGCTCTGCTGGTTTAAAACAAAAAGGTGTCTTTCGGCATCTATTCAATACTCCCGAGAATCAGCACTATCCCCCAAAAAACACTTACGTGTAAAAAACTATGCTAAGTACAGGATTGCTGTGAATTCCTCTAACAAAAAGTATTGATATCATATTATTGAGGCCAAGTACATAAGTCACTACATGTTTTCCTATTATATGATCTAGCACTGGCCCATGATTTTAATTATATTTTCAATATTTCCTATAACGTTTTCGCTATTTTTTTATGTTACTGCTGCTTCCCGTATTTAATTATGATTTAATGGTAATTTAATAATTAATAAAACTATTAATTAATAAATAATTAATAAAAGGTGATTCCTTATCGAGTACTACTTGGCGGGTCCGTGCATTTCTTGA
>NW_014333471.1:0-7318 GCF_000341935.2 Cephus cinctus
ATCGAGGACACCGTCGTGGACCTGCCACGAGGACAGCATCCCTGGATGGTCCGCGAGAGCGGTTACGTTGCCGAGGCACCGGAAGGCAGGGATGGCATGGGCAAGAGGAACACCAGACCGAGTCGCCCGTGGGATGGATGCCCCGCCACCACCATCACCACCAATATATGTATGCAGCCCCGGTGCAGTCCCGTGACACGGGCAGGAAAAAGTCCCGTGTGACAGCGGCGGAGCCCTCTCCCTCCGAGACCGCGGACGTGCCCCGGTGGATTTTGACAGGCCTGGAGGCCGCCATGTTGACCGGCGCGCGCAGCCAGTACGCGCGCCGGCGAAGCCTGCGCCGTGCCGCCGCCACGAGGCCCTGGAAGGCCCGGCAGTCCACCAAATATGAAAAGGACCAATGCCCTGCCATGCCGGAACTGCCGACCAATGCCAAAGCGCGTAGCCCTCTCAGCTGGGCAGACCCACTAATCCCCGAGGCCCTGGAGGCCTGTGACGGAAACAACGAGGACCGGAAACACCGAAGAGATCTTCACTTCGAGCCAGGGTGCGAGCGAGCCAGTACGATAATTGCGAGAGTGTGAATTGCGAGTTACAGAATTATAGTGTGAGTGAGTTGCGTTTTGGGATTATCAGTGTTGCGGATCTGTGCGTGAGTACAGTGTGTTTGAAGTCTCCCTATCTGCCATCCCTTCCCTATCACCCTTTTATAATTTGCGCCGTAGATTTTGTAGGTCCCTTCAGGACGTCCACGAGCTGGCCCACGTGGTCCGGCAACCCTCTAGTTTTCTTGTATTTGCGACGGGCCCTCCGCTCACCTACTCGAGGCCCGTGGTGTATTGCGTGCGTCCTATAGTATTTTGCGCTCTTTTTGGGAAACCCCCGTGCCCTCTCCCTTCCCTGTCCATTTTCGCGTTCCCACCGAGGTAATTTATAAAGTAGCCATTTTGCGTTCGGGAACCTTCCTCCCTGAGACCCCCCTCATCTCCTCCCCTGCTAGCCGTGCCATTTCAAGTTCGTGTAAATATTCGAGAACCTTCTGAGGTCACTCGACGGTGCTACGCCGAACAAGTAGCTGGCGCCCAGTTGTTGTTTTCTCCCTCCTGTCCCTCCTGCCCCCTCGCCAATACCGTGCTCCCCCGTCCCCTGAGTCCCCTCGCCCACTAGCCCGTTTAAAGGTCCGTAACGACATCGTGTGCTCCTGCGTGAGCCCGTGTGTTATTGCTTAGTTTTGTGTGTAATCGAGCGATATAGTTTTCTAGGGTATTAAGTTTTGATTTCTGTTCGTCTTTATTTTTCTTTGTATTGGCATCCACTTTATCAATTATATTCTTTTCTATTTTCCCAGGTATCCCCCCCTTTCTTTTGCGTCCCCCTCACCCCGTAGTTTTTGAGATAGCTGTTGCGACGTAAGACACAAATGGCCACCAACGTGGAGGCTTACCCACAAAAGGGTACAGGAAAAGAAAAGCGTTTAACGGTGGGTTCGCCTCTCTGTTCGCCTTTCTTGCCTCGAGCCCCACGTTGGGCGCCAAATTTTGTGACGATAGACACAAATGAAAACCGATAAGGTGGATCTTACGTCAGCAAAAACGACCCGCAATGGTCCTCTCTCTCTACCTCCTTTCACCAACACGAAAACACGGGTTGGGCGCCAGGTATCCCTCGCGGGAGTACCACGAGTGCAACGCACTCTCTTTGTCACTAAATAAATCTACCCAATTCGGAATAGGCCGGGTTACGCTAAAACTAAACACTAATATAACGGAAACGAGGACCACGCCAACAACCTAAGACGGGTGTCTCGTTCACAAAATGATCACCAAGAATCTAACGGATCCGGGGGCGACGCCAACAGTCCTAAAACGTGCCACCCGTTCACAAAATCGCTAAACCTAATCTCACTACGAGATGCACCAAGGGACAACGGCCGATCCATAAGATGTCCACTAAGCAACGGAGGAGAGAGAGTCGCTAAAAACTTACACCAAATGCCCTGTCCGGTGGCTAGCTAGTCGAAAGCGTCGTGGCGTTCAGGCAGGGAACAGAGGCAGGACAATATAAAGCAGGAAAAACACTATATCGATTTAACGCACCAGAGCTATATTTTAGAACGAGCAATCACAAGCCATTAGAAAGATAGTCAAAAGCAAATTCACACAAGCCAGAAACATGCGGCAGAAGAAAGTAGCAGACAAGAGCGGTGCAAAGCAAAACAATACAAATGAACAAAAGTCTTACACTAAATTAACAAAGCCAAGGAAAAGATTCTATATAAACCAAAGTGAAGTTAATTTACAGAGATTACTATAATATACACGCGGAAAGAAAAACGTAAGCATAGGTAAGCAAGCAATAGAATGAGCATCAATCGGAGAAACATAAGCAAGAAAATCTACTAATTATATCGATAGAACGTCGCTAAGGTGATTCTATATAATTCCAAAAACGTAAAGTCTACTGATTTTAACGGTACAAGGTTCGCCAACTAAATAATACGCTCTAATGAATTTACTTAAATGCGGAAAGAATACACTAAAGATCGAGCTTAAACTAACGCGGAAAGAATAACGCAAAAGACGCTAACAATGCGGAACGAAACCACGAACATCGATCGGATATATAATATTAGACCATAGTCTTCGAAATCAAATAGAATAGGGTATTCTAAGGCATACAGCGATCTACGGCGTTTCGCATAGAGTAGCACGGCGGCTATCGCGCGGTAGACGGCGCACGCGTGAGCGGCGAGCTCGGCGAGTTTGTAGGCGCGGGCTCAGCGTGTATTCGCGGGGAGCGGTGAGGCTCGTGACGCGCTCGCGGCACAGGGCCGTCCCTAGCAATTCGACTAGAATACCTTTTGGGAGACTATACAGATGGTTCTAATATTTTCACGAACGACGCGAAATAAATAGGACGAATCACGAACGCCAAAGAACACACGAATAAATAAGAATCATGAACTAAAATTCCGGCGCAATTGCTACTACAAGTCTCTAGATTTTAACAGAGTTTTACGCGAATAGGAAAGAGTCAATCGCAACACTAGGAGATTCAAGAAGTAACAGCAAAGCACGCGACAAATACAAAATACAGCATAGATAACACCAAGAAATCACATAAATAGCGAGAGCATACGATATAATTATTATCACTAAAAGCATCCTATAGTTGCCTGTTTAAACCCTTTTTCATACTATTAATTTACTGCAAAATACTAATGGTGTCTATTAATTGACCGTGTTCAGAAGGAACAGCAAATACGGCCAGTGAAAACACACGAGGTCGCCGCGAGGGTCGAGCGTGTATCTCGAGAACAAAGGATCTCTATGTCAATAATCAGCGCCTCTTTCCTCCCTTCCCCCGTTGCTCGACGTTGTTCCACCAGCTCTCACCAAACGGTGGCACCAAAGCGTGATACAGTACACCAAAGAAAGAAAAAGAAAAAGAAAGCAAGCAGAGTGCAAATAAAGACACCGTACCCCTCCGTTCCCCAACCCCCTTCCCACCGAGCCCATTTAAAGCCCTTCGACACCGCGTGCTCCCGAGCGAGTACACGCGTGCCTATTTTGATTACGTCTTCTAGCCTAAGTATTCTATTTCTGATTATATTCTCTTTTCTATTTGTTCTATTGTATCAACCTCTACTTATCTCGATTATACTTTCTTTTTATTCTACACGGTGTCCCCTTTCTTCGATTCCCTCCCCCTCTCCCGTGTTATTGACAGCTGTATTTGCGAGACCCTGGGCCATTTTCGTGGTCCAGTCCGTCACAATATATATACTGAGAAATTGCTTTCACCCGTCCTTACTTCAATGGACCATATATTGGAGCTAGTCGCTGGCACACCAAGTTTTTTGTAGAGAAACATGTACGTCTATTAAGCATTTACCTAGGAGATTGTAATGTACGGGAAAGGTCTTACGAAACCTGCGAACAAATCAGCTCCCTTGACCACAACCAAAAGCCTTTATTTCCTCCGATTTATCATTGACGGAGACTATGTGTGCTTGAGCCTCGAATTCAACGACTGACTCGTTCGCACGCTCTTACATTTGTCGAGCCCTCTTGCCGGGCCGTGCCTCACACGGTCGGTGGTTGTATTACATGTATATAGTTTTGTATTAGGGCGATTTCAGTGTTGCCTGATTTCACACCTAATACGGCAGCTCTGAATAACGCCTGACTACGGCCAAGTCAGATTTTCCATAATAGGGCTTGCCATGAAATTGCCTGATTCGGGCCAAGTCAGGCTTTCCGTAATAGGGGTTTCCGTGAAATTGCTTGATACGGGCCAAGTCAGGCTCTCCGTAATAGGGCTAGCTGTGACATTGCCTGATCGGGGCCTGATCTTGGTCAGGCAAGCCCTAAGAAATTTCTACGTGGGTAATTAGCTGGATCGTCCCTGTCTCCTTTTTTAAAAATTATAGTGAGCATTACGCGGGACCAAGTAGCGGGCGCAGTTTCTTTATCCAGTATCAAATTGTACAGTTTTAATAGGTATTGCAGCCCGCTCGGTGGCAACGCTTTAAGAAATTCTGACGTTATCTTATCAGACTCAGGAGCCTTCTTGGTTTTACAGTTTCGTAGTGCCTTCTTTAGTTCGTTTACAGTGATTTCTTTGTCTAATGTTTCGTAACCTGGTCCGTAGAATTTTATGTCGTTCGTGATTCTTGGCTTATAAATCTTTGCGTAAAAATCATTCCATCTATTAATAGGGAGGGAAAACGAAATTCCAGATATAGAGTTGCATTTTTTTACCGCGTTCCAGAAGTCTGTCGGGCTTTTTAAATTCGCAAGGCTATTTTTAATGGAGTCTGAGTGTTGTTTTTTAGCAGTTTCTAACGCTTTTTTGTATTTCATTTGGCTGTCGAGGAAGTTAGATTTGGTTTCATAGGCGTTCGAGTTCTCGTAGGCTTTCGCGGCTATTTTAAATTCGTTTGTTCGTTTGATACAGTTTTTGTCATACCAAGGTTTATTGTTTCTTTTCGTTTTTCCGAGTTTTGCGACACAAATCATGTTTGCAGAGGAGGCTGCGTTTAGTATTGCGCTTGCTAAGTTTTCGTTAAGATTCTCTCGGATTCGATCAGTCAGAGTATCGTTCAGTCGACTTGCAGTTTCTATAGAGTTGCAATAGATCGTTTCGGACTCGCCTTTCCAACGTAAGTATGTCATAGTCATTGGTGCTTCTGTTTCGGCATCAGTTGGTGTTTCTATAGGACTCTCTGTCTGTAGGATTAATTCGACAGGAAAGTGGTCGGAGAGCGACGGTTCTATAACCACGCGCAAGTCTTTTATCATGGTAAGTCCGTCAATACTGATCCAGACTAAGTCTATCACGCTTTTTCCCGCGCGACTCAAAATCGTGGACCGGGCTGGTCGGTCGCTGAGTGTTCTGCCTTTTACTAGCGCAAAATTGTTTGCTGTCATGAATTCGGTGACTAATGAACCTCTTTGGTTGACTATAGGATCGCTAGAAGTTATTGAATCGTACAGACTCGTTTCAGTAAATATTTCGGCCGGCAAGAAATCCTGCTCTCCCACCCTTGCATTTAGATCCCCGCCCATTATAAATATTTCGTTCTCGTACTTCACTTTTATTTCGTCGACTAGGTTTTGCATTATTTCTAAGACTGGCTCTAGTTGTAGATATGGCTTAAAGTAAACAGTTCCGACAATTATTTTTATATTTGGCAAGGATACTCTTACAAAAATCCATCAGGGGCTGACGTCGATGATCTCGATTGCATTGATTGACGTTTGAGCTCCCAGACCGCCGCTGGCTCGCCCTACGGCGTGTTCCCTTATCGCCTCTGCCCAAATACACTTTTGGTTCTTCATATGCGGTGGTAATGTGGATGGAGTAGACGTCAATCATGTCTCGTATATGACGCTGATGTCGGCAGTGCGAAGAATCTGACTGTTGTAGGTGTTCGAGAAGCCGTGGGCGTTCCAGAAGACCATGGTGAAATCCGATTTGTTTTTTAGTTTTTTGATAGAGCAGAAGTATTTGACGCAGGTGGAGTTAACTCCACCTGCTTGATTTTAAAAACGATTTTTTCCTTAATTGGAGGATCCAATGGAATTTTGCAAATATACAATTGAATACTGCGCCGTTTACGTGTTCCGTCTCCCGTGTCCCATTGCATTGTAGAATGGCCTTTAGCGCTTTTGCATTTCTAACATAGATAAATTTCACCATTTCATTTTTTGTTTTAATATGCCGTGGTCGCAGCGTGGTCTGACTAAACAAAAAATAAAAACAATTAATAATAACACTCGCACGCATGGCAGGCTATTTCACTTTTTAATATTTTAAATACTATTCAGCCGAATAGAAAAGAACTAAAAAATGTCCCAAAAATTGCATTTATTGATGTTGGATAAAGAAAATGAAAAGCGTAAAAAAAACTACACAATTATTTTATATGTATAGTGAGATGGGACAAATAGTGTATCTGTTTAGAAATCTTTAGTTTCATACATTTTTGAGTAGCCTGATTCAATTTAGTCAATTTTGTTTATTCAAGCCTACGGAAAGGTAATTTTATTTTTAATATTTCGAATTTCCAGTATGTTCTGATGTAAAACATAATTCAGAATTAAAAATCTACCTCGACATAATTTTCTGATAGTTCAATGTATTAAACATGTTATCTTTACGTAGCCTTGAATGATAAAAATTAAATGAATGTAGGCAATTCGGCTGGAGACAAGGAATCAAACTCTGAGGAAGTCTTCATGAGTAGAACAGTCTTTATTTTTTCTTCCTTACAAGCACACTGTGTTCGCGCCCTAGTGTCTCTGCGGCGACTACTACTTTGTCTCCTCACTTCCCCCTCCTATATCGAGACTTTTGCCCTACGCGCGAGAGCTAGGCTTGCTGTGTTCTCGGAAATAGTCGACCGTTGCGCTTTGTTTACATTAAGATGCCTACATGAAAAAAAAATCCCTAACTAGATACATTATTTGTTTCATCTCACCATAGAAAATAATTGGTTCATTTTTATATGCTGTAACGTGGCATAAGGCGCCCGGCTTGGGTGCGCCACGTTACATTAAGGGATACAACCCGCGGGTCCGCGTCTAAGGGTCGCGCGATCGGGGTGGGAGGGGGTTCAGCTGCGGTGGCGGCGGGGCGGATCGGAAGGCTAGGCACGAGGGCCGATACCCTACGCTGAGGATGCCACCGACCGCCCGCTTCCCGCTAACCGTCCGCTGGACACCTGATCGTCCCGACGAGCGGCCCGGACGGCAAAGTACCGCGGGAGGGGGGTGTTTTTGTTTTGATCCACCCGCTGGACGAGGGAAGAGGA
>NW_014333471.1:10825-11017 GCF_000341935.2 Cephus cinctus
CCAGAAGGATGGAAGAGCTGCTCGCACGGACATTGCCGGAGGGCACCCCCCCTCTAGGACTCACCAACTTGACGGAACACCGTATTGACGTGCAAGGGCAAGCACCCATCAAGCAGCGCTACTACTTGGTCTCGCCGAAGGTGCGGGAGGCCATGCATGAAGAAGTAGACAGCATGCTCCGGGATGGGGTGA
>NW_014333472.1:0-12355 GCF_000341935.2 Cephus cinctus
CGCGCTGCGCCCTGTACAGCCGGTTGCCTGTACTTGGCTCGAGACTCGATCGAGTCTCTTGATTTGTTCCGCCATATTTGAGCGACCTGTCACTTTAAACATGCCCCTGCCCACATCTACGAACAGGTCGCTGTTAGTCACAAGATGGCGCCTAATAGCGCGCTGTTAGAGGCTTAAAAGCGGTTCTGAATAGGCTTTTTCGCTAATAGCGCGCTATTAGCTGTTAGTGACCTTAAGAGTGACCATAAAAGCGTGCGCCCTGTACAGCCGGTTGCCTGTACTTGGCTCGAGACTCGATCGAGTCTCTTGATTTGTTCCGCCATATTTGAGCGACCTGTCACTTTAAACATGCCCCTGCCCACATCTACGAACAGGTCGCTGTTAGTCACAAGATGGCGCCTAATAGCGCGCTGTTAGAGACTTAAAAGCGGTTCTCAATAGGCTTTTTCGCTAATAGCACGCTATTAGCTGTTAGTGACCTTAAGAGTGACCATAAAAGCGGTTCTGAATACGATCACCTATAAACTCACTAACAAATAATTTAAAAGCGCGGTATTAACACTAAAAGCGAGTTCTGAATACGGGCTTTAGTATTAAGCTTATAGCGTTAGTTCTTAAGGTACTCTATTCAGCCAACTATTTTGTTACTTACTGTTGTTTATATTTTAATTCTCATATTTTATTTTTATATTTTTTTGTTTGGCGCCTGATTCCTATAAAAAATTTATACTTCTACTCGTACTATATTTTAACCCATGTGCACAACTCTCATGATTTTTTGCCCCTTAATTTCGACTCGGGCATAATAAAGAGATCAATCAATCTCTCTCTTTGGGATTCACCCATGTTACGCACTAATATGCGTTATAAGGTTCAAGGTTGGAGAAAGAACTTCCTCGAGCACTGCATTCGCAATGCGGAAATCAGCGAGATAATGTTCGTGATCAAACCGGCTGAGAGCTGCCGTCCGAAATCTGCAGGATCATGCACGGGATTGGGAAGGGTTCATCGAAGCTTCTGGAAGATTCTCCGGGGCGGAGGGCAAGGGGCTGTCTCAAAACTTCGGGCGGGAGGACCGCCAGCTCTGGGAGCGATCCTGTGCAACTTAGCACGTACACGAGCCGTCGAAGCTCCTGAAAGGTTCTAGAAGGTTCTTGATCGCGTGTGATTCCCAGAATCAAGCGTCAAATTCATAGAATCCAATGGAAAATTCCTGGAATCCCCCATAAATTCCTAGAAAATAGGGTTCTCGGTAACATCACTTCCGGAAATCGTAGAGCTCATGATGGCAAGTTAACACAGACACACACCTTCGAATATTCTAAAGTGTCAGTATATGTCGGTTACAGGAATCCTGGTCCAGAACTCCCCAAAATATACTACTCCTTATAATCCGGGAAGTAGGTCTTCCTCGATTGTCATTCGCCTCGGTATTAACACTTGGTATACTCCCTTGTCTCGCAAATTCCAATTCCCGCTTTAAAAAATGTATGACACTTACCGTTAATTATGCAATCTAGTGCCACAAAGGAGACCTCTTTCTCAAAGAAGTGTTGTTGTTTAATAATGTTCGTAGTTTACAAGCACGATGTGATTATCCTATTCTTATTCGAAACATACGTGCTTTATCTTATTCGTCTAGCGCGTTGCATAATTCAAATCTCTATAACTTCACCAATTTTATCAATTTTACTATAAAATTTTACAGACATATTTTTGAGGCTCTATAGTTTTCTAATATGCAAAGAAAAATATCGAGTCTTTTTATCGGTAGACCAGAGTACTCCTTTAATAGTGAATTATTTTCCATATACTTACTGGTGAAATCCACATGAATCACTCATATTTGCGTAATATTTACAGAACAATGTTCCGTGTATACTTCTAGGATAATATTTGCATTCATTATGAAATTTTTTTTCTGGCTCTAGGTAACTGAACTATCTAGGCCCTAGTTTTAAAATCATAACTTTTCCAAATAGACGTTAATTGTGGTATTCCCTCTAGGCTCAAAATTTTACTCAAGAAATTTTTCGAGCTCTAAATAATACTTAAAAAGATCTTGTACTCGAAGAGGTAAAACGTATGAACGAAATTTATTCACCTGCATATAGTGTGCCATTGAGCATGAGGTTCTAAATTGGTTGGCAGATCATTGTCAACTACGTCATGTGTGTTTTTATGTGTTCCACGTCACAAGGTAACACCGTCATCTAGAAGTTCACCGGGCACTACAGTTCTCCCTTAACAATTTGCGTGGCGAATTCAATTTGGCAATAGCAATCCTCTTTTCCCTCAATAGATTCTGTTCAGAAATGATTTGATAGGTGTCAAAACTTTCGTTATAAGAGCATGCTGAGGGTTGTTCAGTTTGAGGTAAGGAGGGTTTTGAAGAGGAGGGATCTAAATTACTGACAAAGTCGAAACAGTTACATCTTTGAAACTGTAACTCTTAATTTACGATTTTCAAATGGTGCAATATTTTTGTTCTAGAAATATCACGGTATAGAGCCAAAAATTGCAAGGAAGGATGGTCTTGTACTTGTACGAGAAATGGCAGAAGAAGTGACAAATATGATGGATTTCAAAATAGACGCCGTTAAGGTAAATATATGCATTATGATATTTTATGCAGCTGATCAAGAGACGCGGTCGAGTCACGCGCCCAGTACAGACAACCCGTCATGCAGGGCATAGCACCCCGAGACTCTTTATTTAAAGTATCTCTTGTACCTTTGTTTGGAATCAAATAATTTTTGAACGACTATATATAAGAAAAGGTTATTGCACATTCACTGTAGGAATCGAGGGTTCTGAATTTATTGCCATGAAAATCCATGAGATTGATGTACGAGAGATCAGTGAGTATTGAGATGTTGAGTCGTGATCTTCGCATGTCCATCTACTTTTTCACACGACGGATGGCACTGGCTGCTTTGTACATGAAGCTACCGTTCACACCGAGTTTCCCGTACTGAAAATAGCTAAGGCTGCTTTCACAATAGTATATAATTATTAAGCCTTTAGCTCGTACGGAAAGCGTAACAGCATTCATATGGAGCGCGTGTGTATGATGGAAATACGTTGTGACGTGATTTTTTGAATCACGGTCCCAAGGCGGCTCCGGTTACCGATACAGATAAGGTTCTCGATTTCTGGTTCTCTTCGGGTCGCCACCCTGCTCAGAAGCTACGCTCTCGGGTTGATCCGTACAGTTATGTCAAGGCTCTCGTAAGATTGTGTCAGTGTTTAGTTGAGGTCGAGGTGCTCGAATCTGCCGTGGGGATATAGTCTCGACGTACCGAGTTGCCCGGCAGAGGAGAGTACCCGACGGAGACGTCTCCACGGAATGGCAGAAGCCCGAGTGAGATACCGGCGCCCCGCTGGAGATGGGCGAAGGGCTGTAGAGCGGGCGGAGAAAGTTTTGATATGGTTAAGGGCAGGAGAGGAACCTCCTGCCCGAGTTAAGGATGTGGTGCCCAGCTGTCGCCCGATGCCCTGGGGAAGCGGCCGTGGAGGATCTCCAGTACAGTTCTCGCGTTGTTCTCGCGATATCCAGGAATTCTATGAATTCCTGTGAGTGTTACGGTGGTGTAGTGCTGTGCCTTAGTGCAGTGCTCACCAGTGTCCTTTGGACACAGTTCTCGGCCCCCATGGATTAGCTGCACCAGCTCCGGTGAGGATTCCCAATTTATTAATTGGTGAAGGGATCTCGATAGATAATTAAGATTCGTTCTGATACGTTCTCGGCTCGTCGCTCTCTGTCTCTCGCACTATTTTCCGGACTCTTAATCCGACCCTCTCTACCTCAAACTTAGCAGCCTGAGCGGCCGTGCATTTCCGTAACCGTCCGCTCCCGTTCGTGTATCCAGTTGCGTTTGCTGATTTTACGCGACCCCAAAGATCAGCACCTACGGTTGCGTTTCTCGATTTTACGCGTCCCCAAAAATCGACAGGATCCGTTAAGCTATCGCCTCCTCTGATAGGTTCCGTCAGAGCTTTCGTTCTTGGTGGAGTTGGGCCTGTTCCATCCCAACTCCCAGTTTATACCGGCTCGTCAGTTCCCGGTGAAAGAAGAATTGACTGGCGCCCGCCTGGCTTGCGGATGCACGAACGACGGGTGGACGGCCGAAGGTAACGTAGGTTGGTTTTCGAAGATAGTCGTTCCCGTATGTCTTGCTATCGGTGTCGGGTCAAGTTAAGGAAATACGTTACAACGTATGTCTGTGCTTCGACATAGTTCCTCGTATTTCAAGTGATAGTTTTTAGAGATATAGGATGTCCAGGTGTTCCTCTCCGTACTTTCCTGTATCTAGGTATTGGATGTTTAAGTTCAGGGTGTTCGGCGCCGTAGTTGCCTGTATCTAGGTGCCGGGAATGGAAGTCCAGAGTATTCACTCGTTCCACTGTGTTGTTTCTTGTATCTATAATAGGTGTCGAACGTCGAAGTCCAGGTGTTTCTTTGCGTAGTTTCCTGTATCTAGGTATCGGACGTGGAAGTCCAGGATATTCAGAAAAGAACGCAACGAGTGACACTTTGGCGTTTCACTCACACCGCAGTATCCACTATGTTGTTCGCACGGCCTGATGTACGTAAATAATCTAACACAACCTTCTCTCTTACGTTTACCACTTGTCTTCAACAAGCTGGACACCATTAATGATCCTTATATACATTCAAGATAAAATTTTCTTTTAAAATTTGCATATATCTTCACCCATTTCTAAAAATAATGGGCTTACAATTAATACTGTGTCTGTGTTCAGCTTCGTACCAACGTTTCGCAAACGTATCAGTCTGCTAATCAACTTATGATCAGATGAAGCACTGATCCGCATGAGCAATCATAGGTATATTAAGACTTCCTGAAAACAGGGAGCTTCAGTATCGGAGCATCCTAGCCCTGATGATGCAGACTGAAACGTTTGCGAAACGTCGGCACGAAGCTGAACACAGACGCGGCTTCCATCCGGAAACCATGAGTATTAATGATAATATTGGCCACGAAACCCTAAAATCTCAATGTGCTTACAAACTAAATTTATATGCCTTTAAACATTTTTAACAACGTAATATATCTCTTTGATTGGTAACAATATAGATTTGAATTCTTAGAGCTTCTATATCCCGTTGAGCAACAAAAACTTGTGATATCTCCCAAAAAGACACTTACGCGTAAAAGACCACGCCCAGTACAGGAGTGCTGTGAATTCCTCTAACAAAAAGTAATGAAACCATATTATTATAGCCACATAAATCACTTCATGTTTGCTTATTATATGATCTAACACGGCTCATCATTTTAATATTTTAATTGTATTTTTAAACTTTCCTATAACGTCTTCGCTATTCTTTTATATTATTACTGCTGCTCGTATTTAATTATGATTTAATGTTCATTTAATAATTAATAAAATGATTCCTAAATAAAGTGATTCCTTATCGAGCGATCCGGTATTAGCAATAACTCGTCAAAAATAATCACGGTAAAAGCCTAATAACAAACATATAGTTTTAGGATACTATTAGTACGTTCAAAGTAAGTATTTCGGAATTCCTCGCACGGACCCGCCAAGTAGTACTCGATGAGGAATCACCTAAATTTTATTAATTATTAAATGACAATTAAATCAATTAAATACGAGAAGCAGTAGGAATATAAAAGAGTAGCGAAATCGTTATAGGAAATTTTGAAAATATAATTAAAATGATGGGCCAGTGCTAGATTATATAATAGATACATATGTAGTATGAGGTGATTTTTTGATTCACGGTCACAAGGCGACTCCGGCTACTGATTCAGCCAACGTTCTCGCTTTCTGGTTCTCTTCGAGTTGCTATCTGCTCAAAAGCTACGTTCTCGGGTTGATTTGTATAGTTACGCCAATGCTCTTGGAAGATTTAGTTAGTGTTTAGTTGAGGTCGAGGTGCTCGAATCTGCCGTGGGGCGATAGTCTCGACGTACCCGAGGTGCCCAACAAAGGAGAGTACCCGACTCGAGTTAATGATGTGGTGTCCACCTATCGTTAGGTGCACTGGGAAGTGTCCGTGGAGGATCTCTCAGTGTTACGCACCGATTCGCTAAGGAACGCTCTGGATTTGATCGACAGGATCCGTTAAGTTATCGTATCTTCTGATAGGTTTCATGAGAGATCTTGTTTTGGCGGAGTTGGGCCTATTCTACCCCGACTCCCAGGTCATACCGACTTGTCAGTTCCCAGTGATAAAAGAATTTACTGGCGCCTGCCTGGCTTGCGGATGCATAGCCGAAGGGTGGTCGGCCGAAGGTAACGTAGATTGGTTCTCAAAGATAGTTACTCGTAGTTCTCGGATTTTTCCCTATCGGTGTCCAGTTAAGAAAATACGTTACAGTAGTGACTCATGTACTTGGCATTAATAATATGATTTTAATACTTTTTATTAGAGGAACTCAGAGCACTCCTGTCCTTGGTATAGTTTTTTACACTAAGTGTTTTTTGGGGAGATATCACAAGTTTTTGATGCTCAACGGGATACATTAAGGAGTTTAGAGCGTTTCACACTATTATAATATGCGCCTATAACTCATAGAAACGTTCATAGCGATGAATTTACACTAATATTTCCGATTGCCGAACAGGTACATTTTTATTTCAAATTTTTCTAAGAATAATCCGTGATTCTTTACCGATTTCAATGATAGATATTTGATAATATTAACCGTTTAATAATTATAGCCATTTATTTATGAAGAAATTGTTTTGCTGAATAAAAAACAGGCTGTCATTTTTAAACGGTTAGCACTATCAAATAATTAGGCGGCCAATTTGTAGAGCATCTTTTGAGAAACAGAATAAGCAGTCCCGCATTTAAAAAGGTAAAGAATGATGGATTATTCGTGGAAAAAACTCAACGAAAACATATCTTCTCGAAAATTAACGTTACTTAGTTAATATTTTTGCAAATCAATCTGGATTAATGTTTTTTTAGATTTAGGGCGCATGTAGTAATGCAAATACATAATGCATAAAATTTACAAAAACGATTACTAAAGCGTAGCAGTGATTTGACTAGCGTGAAATGCTACAACCTCCTTAAAGAAGGTCTGAGCACTCTAATCTATATTGTTACGGATATAAAATGCAAATACATTGTGTGTCGCTAATCAGAGAAATATTATTACGATCGTTGGTTCCGGAAAATTAAGCGACGTAAATGGAGTTTGTAATAAAAGGGATAATTCGTTGGTTCGGTCTACTTTATCAGCACGTCCACGTGTTAATACAAGGCCTATCGAGTTTTATGATTTGAAGTTGTGATAATCCCTCAAAATATATATTCGTGGATCAGGAAATATTCTATTTTTAAGTGATTCCTCAGTAAGTAGATCTTTTGGTAACTTTGAAAACTTTATGGGAATTAATTTCCACGGTAAGTATTGAATAGAATTGTCTTGTTCGTTAATCTGATATTTTGTCGCGTCTAGAACCTTCTGGCTTGTTGGTTTTGTTTCTCTTCGAATGTACGGTTTATCTAATTGTCTAAGTAATTTACATAATTGAACTTTCTTACCACTTGTTTTAGGCATAACTCTGTACTTACTCAGATCTCGTATTCCTAGCATATTTGAATTTCTTTCGGTATGCGATTGAAACTCAATTAGATCGTTTGGGATGAATGACCAGTCTTATCCAAGTCCTGATGATGTGTGAGACGTTGATCAAAGTTTCGATTTTATATTAATGATTTGGTAGAATAAGGTAGAGGCCCTAAATTCGGCTTCAGTTCTACCTTTTTGGAAATAGTAAGGATGGATAAAGGCCTTATATAACGGCTTCAGTTCTACCCAGGAAGGTTTCGAGTAAATTATGAATACTCTGATTATTTGTATCTTGGATAAGTTTTAGAGGTACCTCGTATATTTAATATATAAGTTTTGACTTCACTTCACAATTCTAATTACAACTTTGATTTTGACTTCAATAGTACGATTTTACACGCTCGACAACTCTGATGTTCTTCTAATCTCTTAATCCACATCCACACACACCGAATGTGACTTCTAACTCCCTTTTTATAGCAGTAAAACTACTTCTAATAGGTCAATGTGACTCCCCTTCCTTAAAATTACTAACATATCGATTGACAACTAACCTTTTTCCAATAATCAATATACCAAGTCGTACTCTGTAATTTGAATTTGCTTGAATATTATCGGAGAAGATTCAGGCTTATCCTTTTATTTATATCTTTATTGTTCGATATTAACAAAACATAATACAGTGTTTAATATCGTTAATGTGTCATATAATAATGTATTATTCCTGGATTATATGATTATATGATTAAATGATTATAAAACTATGATGTGCTTTCCCTATTAATATTTATAAGACGTGGAACGAAACGATATATTGCGTTGTCGAAATGTTTAAAGGCATATAATCTTAATTTATAAGTCCGTTTTTTTTAGAAATACATAAAAATATATACAAATTTAAAAAAATGTAATTTCGAATGAAGATAAGCGTCACTAGAGAAGGGACTGTGCTGGATTATTTACGTATCTCAGGCCGTGCGAACAACAGAAAGAATACCATGGTCTGAGTGAAACGCCGAAATGTCGCTCGTTATGTTCTTTTTTGGACACCCTGGACTTTCACGTCTGACACCTAGATATAGGAACCTATGGAGAGAGACATCTGGATATCCTGTATCTCTAAAAATTGTGACTTGAATTACGAGGAACTATGTCGAAGCACACACATAGGTACACACTGATTTCGTGCGGTCTAAAGAATTAATAATTCTATACTATTGAGAAAGCAGCTTTATATTAACTGAAAATTCGGTGCTAACGGTGCTCACGTGCAAAATGTATTTCATTGTATTGTATATTCGTATATTACCAAGACCATCCGAAGTACACATAGGTAAAGAGAGCAAAGCAGCCAGCGCCATCTGTCCTGTGAAAAGGTAGATGGACGACAATGATGACGATGGACCTGTAGTAAAATCATCTCGCTCGTCATTTCAATACGTCCTGACCTCGTACATCAATCTCATTGATTTTTATGAGAATCAGTTTAGTACCTTCGATTCCTATAGTGGATTTATCAATAACTTTTCTCGGCGGGTTGCCTCTACTTGGCGCGAGACTCGACCGTGTCTCTTGTTAGTTGACCATTGGATATATATATTGAAAAATCAAGATATTTTCCCTAAATCTTAAAAAATACTTTTTAAAATATTCCGTGAACTTATGATAGTAACATTTAATCTGTCATACAATAATTAAAACTGATACACAATATCAAAACCATATTTTCAGAGAAAAACTGAAAAACTTAGTTTTCACATATGCAAATAGTGTTAATTATCGCTTGTAACTTGTAACGCTGTGAAATAGCAGCCTTTCTCACCAACTAGCAAAGAGGGGCCAGTTATAAATATTAGCAGCGGCCGACAAGTGGACTAGTGGTCCCACACATGAAGCTCGCCTAGCGGACAAATAAACTAATACAGTTTTCTCTCTCTGATTAGCTTAGCCTAGAATTAGGATGAATACCTAGTTAAGTTTTCGGCTCGCACTTTTTGGATCAACTTAAATTTCAACATCCTCGATAGCCTCATAGACGCGCCGTGGTACCAATCCCACGACTAGTCTGAGACGGGGCCACCTCTGAGAAGGCGCTTTTATACCTAAAAGAGCAACAGGCGGGCATCAATCCCAACCTAGGTTTTTAGTCCTTCTGACGAGAGGCGCATACGGTCTATCTTCTTGTATTCAGTAACTATATCAGATTTTTATTAGTTCCTAATAAAATTTTTCGTATAATTCTTCTAAACAAGCACTATATCTTCAACACACCTGACTTTCTTGCCCGTTACGTTCAAAATACGTAACAAACTGAAGGAACATATACAAATTAGGCTGATGGCTCAATGAGCAGATTGTCACACTCGTCACTATGGGTATCCGGGCAATTGCAGTTTCGAATTTTGTTTAAAACAGCACACATAGTAAAATCAAATACCTATTTTTTTAATGCTTTAATCATACAATTTTCCCATTATTTCAATTACATTTTTCAGGTACCTATTGGATATTAAAACAATGTAAAAAATGTTCTGTCCAATTGTACGTGTCCACATGGATAGTCAGGAACTAACCTGGAAAACTGTTTATGGTCGAGCGCTAGACAGTTTTCCCAGTTAACGCTTGGATAAGAATAGAAAAACTAGGTTGTATCCGGTTACAGCTCATACACAATTTATACTACGATGCGTTTCAACAATGTTTGATTGTAGCCAATATAATATTTCTTCACCAGTTCATCTTGGATTTAACAACGTATTTTTTTCTCTATATTTATTGGATGTTACTTTTTAATGATACTATAAGGATTATTATTTCAGAGGATAATGGAGAGTGCTGAACAAGCAGCTGTATCTGGTCCCAGAGATGGCAGTAATTCGCCACGATATTACTCTTCACATCGATTAAATGCATTTACCGAAGATGATAAAATGGACCATGAAGCTCGAGAAATTATTCTATCACCCAATCGTCACTTTGACCACTTAGCGGTCAATCTCAGTTTATCAGCTGTAATGCTGCCTCCAGAAGTGAAAGATACTGGTAAGATATTTTGTTTTGTTTAATAACCAGCATTAATGCTTGACTGGCTCCTATATAGTGAGAGTATACATATGGTACCGTTCTATTTTTCCTAATTATTCGCATTCGCAATGCTCAATAATCACACACATATTTCGTTCTTAACTCAAACAATAAGCTCATGTTAATATGGTATCTGAGCTTGAAATCGACGTTTCTGTCTCGTGAGTAAAGAATAGTTTACGAATATTTCTACATTTAAAACAAATTAACCTTATTTAAAAAAAATTAATAATCGAATTAAGTGTTTGACAATTTACGTTTTATATTTTACCAACATTACCTCGACAAAAATATTTTCTCGTATTTCGAAAATTAGCACATATTTGAAATACTTAGTGCAAGAAGTTCACATGCATATAGCGCTGACCGCCATGTTTTTGCGACGATGTCAGGTTTATTTTCCTAATATAGTAAACTTTCGATTCGGTTATTTCAATTCTTGTCACGCTTCCTTCGAAGCCTACCGCTTAACGACTTCGTCATTCGTGGTAGAGGACCTGTTTTAAGAGCGTAACGGCTAGAACTAAATGTTCTTGGTGCGGACGTTACAGAGTACAAGGGTACAACAGTTCATACTGCCAGTTACGATTCTGTCGAACGCAAAAGATGTTGAGCAGTTTATAAAGGGGCGGAGCGTGCAGCGCTTCGATTGTGATCACTGCAGTCGTAACCTGTTTATAGAATCGAGATTCTACTGTATTGCACTTTTAATTAATTGAAGACGATTTAATCGTCTTTAATTAAATGATGTTTAATAGATGTTACAAAAAAGAGGTATGAGTAAGGGCGTATGTGTTCCTGCTCTTGAATTTTGGAGTTCAGATTTAAACATTATAAGAAATATAAGAATCTTGAAGACTTCAGCGAAGAACATGGAAACTCCTAAGATTATGGTGGGGAACTATTTTGGGAACGATAATAACGCACAGGATAGAAGTACGGGAAGCAGGCTGAGAAAAACCATGGACTAACATATAAGAAAAGATACCAAAAAATGTACGAGAGGGCAAAGAACACCTCAAAGAATTTCAGCGCTGAATACCTGAGCTCCAAAAATCATAGCGAGTATTGTGAATAAATTATACATCATATGCCTATAAATTTATATAGGAATTATGTACAGTTTATACAGGGTGTCCTAGAACTACTTTTACACCCGAAAGTGAGTGATGGCTGGGGGTCCCCCGAGTACCCTCCCGCAAACCGTGTGTCCAAATTCGCAATAGTTTTTAAATGGGAAGCATTTAAGATGCAATTAGAACGAAGGATTTCCGCGGATCATAGCTGCGTGGTGCGAGGTACAGTCATGTAAGGCGAAAGTTAGCTGCTCCAGACGGATCGCGCGTTCAAGAATTCTTTTACGGTCTAAGCGCTATGTATGTACTGTGACGTGCTAGGCAGATTATGTCCGCCTAGAGTCCGCGCAAATTAGTTATCGCAATAACAAAAAGGGCTGGGAACGCACAAAGAAAGGGGACACAGCGTAGAATAAATAACAAGATATAATTAATATCGCAAATGCCGGTGTACAAAAGAAACAGAAAATAACAAGAATCAGAAAATACTACACTAGCAAAAGGTGTCACTCGAAATACGCAAAACTAAACCAGACACGAAATTAATACAGTAACACGCGAGGTTCACGCATGAGCACGCGGTGTTTGAAGGGACCTGTTAACGGGCTGGGGGGA
>NW_014333472.1:12762-18403 GCF_000341935.2 Cephus cinctus
GGGGGGGGGATCGGGGAACGGAGGGGTATGATATGGGCAAGGGGGTAGGAGGGACAGGAGGGCTTACCGCCACGAAATAATACGCAAACACAACAACTTGGGCGCCAGCTACTTATACGGCGTAGCACCGTCGAGTGACCTCAGAAGGTCCTCGAATATTTACTATAATTCGAAAAGGCACGGCTAGCAGGGGAAGAGGTGAGGGGTCTCAGGGAGGAAGGTTCCCGAACGCGATAATCGCTACTTACAAATACCTCGGGCTTTACAATATTCAAAAACGGGCGGGGAAAGAAGAGGGCACGGGGGTTTTCCAAAAAGGCGCAACTACTCTAGAACGCATGCAATATATCATGGCACGCGGTTGGCTGAAGGTCAGGCAAAAAGAAAGGGGCACGCAAAAGGCCGGTCCACGTGGGGACGGCTCGCTAAATCCAAAAAGGGAAATCTTCTAAGTCTCGAGAAAACGAAAACGCAATCATACGCAAAACAGTACTCACGCAATAGTTCGCAACACTATGATCCAGATTCGCACTTATCGCAATTATCCCACTCTCACTCAACTCGCACTCAACGCTACAGAACCCTGGCTCGAAGTGGCGAAATTTCCGGTCGTTCTAGCCCTCGTGGGCCTCCAGGGCCTCGTTGATTGGCTGGGGCTGCTCAGCTGAGAGGACTACGCGCGTCGGCATTGGTCGGAAGTTCCAGCATGGCAGGGTATTGGTCCATTCCGTGTTGCTGTCGGGCCTTCCAGGGCCTCGCAGGCGGGTGGCACGGCGCTGGCGTTGCCAATGGTCTAAGGTGATGTCCTCGTGGATGGTCCTCGAGCCAGTGCCCTACGGGGAATGTTGACAGGGAGGGAAGGGATCTTAACTCTAAATACAATAGACCTAGAACGCTAAATAGACGCAATAAATATTAGTTCTGAATAAGATACGCAATACTCGTGCTCGGGGCCAGTGGTGCCCTCGAGCCAGGTGGTGGGGAGGAGTTTATTGTAACATTTTTGTTATAGTGCATTCATTCACAGCTGCCGATATTGGCGGGATGCAACATTGTAAGAACGAGTAACGTTTTCCTTGCAATTCTTATTGTTAATTTGTATCCCACTTACGGCTTCTCGTCAGTTCTTCTCATGAAAACTGTGAGGACGGATGGACTACTTGTTAGGGGAACTTTGATATTTTAATATTTTATTTGTGGTTTTTGATTTTTAGATCGGTGATGTGATAAACTACGAGTGTGGCATTCGACAGTCTGTGAACGAATGCGTTTTGCGCTTGAACCGTAACAGAATTGCTGAATCTGTCTGAAGCAGTTAACTTTGGCCTTACACGACTGTTGTTACGATCAACGAATTTATTTTTCTTGTGGGTGTCAGGAAAATGTTGGTGGGCTTCTTTTAATAAAGAAGTCGTCGTCTAGGTTGAGCAGTTCGTATGTATTTCACGAGAGAGGAGTGTCGTGTACAAATTTCAGATTATTAATAAATTAACCTAGAGAAGGCCCGTCTTTTTATACTAGTGGTTAAGGGTAGTGTGTAAGGTAGGGGTTGCGAAACGGGAAAACGCAGTTCGGGTGTAACGGGACTCTAAAATGGAATTTTGGGTTTTTTGGATTAGGAAGGTCTTAGAAAAATATAAACGGAGTGTTTTATTAGGGTTGGGATTAACGGTAAGGAAACGGTTTTTTGGGAATAACAGGGTGCGGAATTTTATGAAGGATGAGGGTAATTAGGAAAAATGCAAAAAACTATGCAAACGGTACACGGAACGTGACACTGTACCTCCCACCACGCAGCTATGACCCGCGGAAATCCTTCGTTCTGATTGGTGAATCCTAAATGCTTCCCATTTAAAAACTATTCTGAATTTCGAAAAAAGATTTTCGGGAGGGTACTCGGGGGACCCCCAGCCATCACCCACTTTCGGGTGTAAAAGTAGTTCTGGGACACCCTGTATATATCTCGACCTCGGTAATCGCTCTGCACTAACGTAAGAAGCAGCAAAAAACAGTTGGGTGTGCGTAAGCATTTTAAGGTGGTAAGAATCCCAGAAATAAGTAAGTTCGCCCTCCACGTACTTCCTCTAGGAGTCAAACGTGTCGGACGTACTAAATAAATCCTCGGCTGATCAGAACGTACTGAAATCCGAAAACAAGAAAAAAACAAATATTAGCGTTAAGTGCAGCTTTCCCGTACCATTGTTCTTTTTTACGCCCGATTTCTCCCAATATTCCGGCTGTTCAGCCTCATCACACTGAAATTAATAAAGGGAAATGTGGGGGCGAGGAGAAAATGCCAGAGTCGTTGGCAAGGTGCACAAAATAACTACACAGCGCGTAGTGTACCGTTTAGTTTAATACATTTAAATGAACGAAGCATTTTACAATATAAATCCTGTTGCGTACAGTGTACTCCCCAAGTGCGGTTCACGTTCATTTCGAGTCGTGGTGACTAGTCTGCTCAAGACTTGTCCCTATTTCGGTATTCTTGCCGAATCCGTGAATTCTATCGTGGCGTAACTCGCGATATTAAGGGATCATCACAGTGTAAAATTTTCAAAAAATCGATTTTTTTTTTCTTTATCTGATAGTATACATGGTTATAAACATTCTGTCCGATTTTTATGTCGAAATTCGAGTTATTTCGGTCGCTACAGCCTTTTTTAGAAGGGATTGGACGGTTAGACCTGGCGCACTCCTGGCCACCATAGGACACCATTTTTTTTCAATTCAATTTTCCACAAATAAAAACAACGTTAAACAATACATAAAGAATTTTTAAATAATTATTTTGTATATTTCATAGGTGCTTCAATTTGTAAAAAAAAAATTAGACCGATTACCTTATTCCATCCACCTAAAAAAAAATTGCGAAAATCGGCTATTTTGCGGGCGGTCACACTGTGATGATCCCTTAATAGGTCTCGTTAGAAAGAAGCTTCTTCCTCTCAGGAAATGAACGCTCCCACCTAAAAAAAACCTGGCCACCATAGGACACCATTTTTTTTCAATTCAATTTTCCACAAATAAAAACAACGTTAAACAATACATAAAGAATTTTTAAATAATTATTTTGTATATTTCATAGGTGCTTCAATTTGTAAAAAAAAAATTAGACCGATTACCTTATTCCATCCACCTAAAAAAAAATTGCGAAAATCGGCTATTTTGCGGGCGGTCACACTGTGATGATCCCTTAATAGGTCTCGTTAGAAAGAAGCTTCTTCCTCTCAGGAAATGAACGCTCCGACTTCGGTATGCACCATAGGCATCCGTGAGTTCGCATGACACCCTCTTGGGTATTCCTTCTCGCGAGATTTTCTCTAAATAAACTTTTTCTTCCGTACGGGTTCTCAACCAGAAAGGGCCCTGAATTTATCCCGCCGGTCCATCGTTTCCCCCGTTTTCTCCTCCCAAAACCCGGATCCATGAATCCCTTAGAGACGGAGGGCGGAGACACCAACGTGCTGACGACGGTGCGAGATTTTGTAATGGGTCGTTCTGACGCCACGTCTTAAGTCTGATTTATACTTATTTCAAACGATTAACAAAATCTAGTAAAAATTAGCGTAAATTACAGTTGAAATGATTTAACATATTATTGCCCACCGGCAACTGCCATGTGCGGTTAAATAAATAAAATGTGGGTTGGTGCTATGAAATCGTTTTCGCAGTGTATCGCGTATAAGAATAGTAATGCTTCACAACCGTTACAATGATACTCAACATATAATGTATTATGTTGATGTTTATAATATTATGAACAATTTGTGCTTTTTACAGACAGCGATATAGCCGCGGGTATTCAATGGAGCGAATTCCTGGATCCATCGTTTATCAATAACTACGAAAGTGACCCATCACTATCATGGCAGTACTATGGAGCCACTTCAGGATTTTTACGACGCTTTCCTGGTAAATAAAAATATTATTATACAAATTATAATTAACATGTTTATTTTCGATCAAATAGATTGAAAGTAATATGAAAATCTCAGGCCCCATTTTACCGGTGAAGTTGCTATGTGCACGCACGTACGCACGCAAACGGTTTTATGCGAGAGGTAGACATCCAGAGCAGTTCCAAACAAGCGTCTGGAGCCGTGGCCTATCATTCTTGCTGCGGGGGTAGCGTATAACCACTCTCGTTATCATGCAACACTTATCATTTTCAAACCCCCCGCATCAACATAAGAATTGCGCAAGCGTCAATAGGGCTGAAATTAGTTGAAGTTTGAATCAGAACTTAGAAAAGCACATTTTATATTAGTTTATGTTCGTTATTAGTCGTTTTCGTTTAATTGTTAATTTTAACTAAACCTTCGTACAAACTTCAGGGATAAAACTGACCTTTATAGGGGTAAAACTGAACCTTATAGCTTTCAGTCTACAATATACTCTCTATATTATTTCAATCTCTGAATCTGATATCTTGTATATTATTTACAGATATTGATTGCTGATGCATTGATATAATACAGTGTCCACACAAGCTATAACATTCGATTTGTCGTAAAATTCTTAAAAAGAAAAAAAAACGGTCTGCGGAAGATTGAAATATTTATTATACGTATAACAAATATTGATTACAACTGGAAATTTCAATTAACACTTTCACGTCCGCACAATTTACAAAAATTTTCTTCTTTACCACCGAAATTTTTTGCAAACTTGTTTATTAAAATATACAAGTCTAAAACACAACATTCACTACAACATAATAAACTTAGCTGCTTTTTATGAAATGATATATGCAAATAAATATGGTTTATCGAAGTTACTGGAAAAAAAAAAATAATGAAAACACTTAAATATATTCTAGTTTAATGAATACACAGAGTGTTCCGAAATTACCTGACCAACGGGATATGACGGTGTTCGGGAGACACCATTGATCACGAAAATGACCTTCCTTTTCTTCGGAAGATCCTAGTTTTTAAATGGGAATAGGTCGAAGTTGACCAATCAGAGCGACGCATCAAGAGAAACGTAGGCACCTATGAACTCTGATTTTTCTTCCCTCGCTCTTGTTTCTCGGTGGTTGCGGACAGAAAGACGTCAGCCGAAGACATGCCTATTTGATGTCACTCGCTGTGAACAGAGGTTTTCAGTTAAATAGTAAAGCACTAACTGAAAACTGCAATATCCTATGATAATGTCATTTGACTTACGCAGATATCTCTGTAACGTTTTACATGGATTATCCTGATCTCGCTTTTCTTCCATTGGTCTCCAGCGATTCGTGCTACATTCCGTTGACGAATCGGAATAAAATTCTAATGCATTGATGATGTTACGTCCGAACCAGAATGCAGGCTTGGACTGGTGCCATTACCGAACCGTAATATACTGTCAATTAGCCCTGTTTTGAGTCAATGCTTGCGCACTTTACTCGGGATTGGGCTATGCCTCTAATTACCAAGGAAAGGATAAATCAACTGGATATACAGGGTGGGCCACGGAGCGTGATCAGTAGAGATTACTTTGATATTAGCAGTCCGATCGAAAATGTTTTTATCAGCTTTTGCATGGTTTCAAGAGAGCTTTAACGCGATAGGGAAAAATTACTGGTCAACTCTTTTTTTTAATGTTTTTTTTAAGGTTACCTTGAATTTTTTGCAACTGAACATATAATTTTTTT
>NW_014333472.1:18976-30842 GCF_000341935.2 Cephus cinctus
TCACTAAATAATTTACCCAATTCGGAATAGGCCGGGTTACGCTAAAACTAAACACTAATATACCGGACCAAGGACCACGCCAACAACCTAAGACGGGTCTCTCGTTCTCAAAAGGATCACTAGGAAATTAACGGAACCGGGGGTGACGCCAACAGTCCTAAGACGTGCCACCCGTTCACAAAAGTCACTAAAATTAATCTCACTACGAGATTCACCAAGGGACGACGGCCGATCCGTACGATGTTCACTAAGCAGCGGAGGAGAGAGAGTCGCTAAACAGTAATTCACCAAATGCCCTATCCGGTGGCTAGCTAGTCAGAAGCGTCGTGGCGTTCAGGCAGGGAACAGAGGAATTGGAGTATACAGCAGAAAAAGCACTATATTAATTTAACGCACCAGAGCTATATTTTATAACAAGCAGTCAAAAGCAATTAGAAAAATAGCCAAAAGAAAATTCACATAAGCCAAAAACATGCGGCAGGATAAAGTATCAACCGAGAGCGGTACAAAGCAAATCAATCCAAAGTAACGAAAGTCTTATGATAAATTAAGAAAGCCAAGGAAAAGATTCTATACAAACCAAAGAGAAGTTAATTTAAGGAAATTACGAAAAATCTGCGTTCTCACTCGCGATAACTCCTGTTACACGGTTCAAAACGAAATGCCCCCTTTTCGACCCCCCGGCCCAAGGATTCCCGAAGAATCCCGAGTTCACCCGAACTCGTGCGTTGGCTCTCGCCTCGGTCCGCTCTTCCTTTTTCGGCGCTCACAGCCTGTCAGTCTCCGGGCGGCGCCGAACTTACCCGAGCCTGCCCGATATCCGGGCTCGGCGCTGCCGGTTGCTCTCCCCGGCTTCCTCTCGCCCCGAACCTCCGGCGTCGTCGGCATTCTCTCGGCGGCTTTCGACGGCGGCACGACTCTCCGTGCGCCTATGCTTTTATGTAACTAGCCGTCCCGCGGACGCTACGTTACAATATGTACTGTAACGACGAATCGCACAAATAAAGGCACCGCGAGAAATAATTAATAGATTATTATATTACTGGGCGCCAGGTGTACCAAGAGATACACCGCTGTCTCCAGAGGGTACCAGGGCCAGCTCTTGTGCGGTGGGGTCCTGGGTCTGGGAGACAATAACGAGACCTGAAATTTTCTAATCGCTACCAGACAACACAAAAGGGGCTTTGAAAAATCAAATAGATCTGAGGTTTCGGTTAAACAGACGGAACCTATAGACGGGTCCGATTTATTGGAAACAAGAAACAATAAAACGAAATGTAAAAATAAGATAATGAAATTTTGTAATACTTGAACACAGGAAGGAACAACGGTTCCAAAATAATTCATAAAACGCAGAAAAATACTGTAACTGGAACAACGGTTCCGAAAAACACACGCGCAAGGAATCGGCGGTTCCTCGACACCTAGAACGCGTGAATAATAATACAATCAAACAACAGTATATAATTCCCGTAACAAGGAATAACGATTCCTGTCGTAACCCAAAACTAAAAAGGATTCAACGTATCCTAATCCTGTACGATAACTAGGGATTATCTCCGGGAAGCCCAGACGCTTCCGGCATCAACACGCGTGTTACGTAATGCACACGCAACAATTCCTGATGAAGACTGATATGGTAAGGATGATATTTATGGCGACGCAGAACACGAATAACACTTCTCTGGCTTACGCCAGATTCCCTTGCGATTTGACACGAACTAGCACAAGGATCTCGAATCACAGTGGCAAGAATACCGATTTCCGTTTCTTCGTGAGTTACTTGCTTTTGCCGGCTATTTTTTCGATGGATTAAGGATCCAGTTGTTCTTAATTTATCGTACAAATATTTAAATGTACGGCGTGTAGGGTGAGAACGTTGAGGATATCTTTCAGCGTATAAATCTCTAGCTCTCACTGAATTTTGCTGGCATTCTCCGTAAATGAGAAGCATATCGATTTGTTCTTCGAAAGAATACATAATTTAAATTCGCTTGATTCGATGATACTAGTCTTACCATTCTTATTATTGTTGTTTTGCGATATCGACCGAAGAGTGTTTATTTGTCATTATCAAGTTCGATAAATACGCCGTGTTTAGTAAATATTTACTGTATTTGCACGATATGCGAGAAAGAATTGTTAGAGCATGTGATTCGATAAGTGCCGAAGTGATAACAAATACTACTCAATCCGTGGTAAGGAGATTGCAGCATTGCATTGATACCAATAGTAATCTCTTTGGACACCGTCTGTAAATGTAAGTTCATTTTACCTTTCTGCCGTAAATGACCTTCGTTGACATTCAAAGTCCTTAATGTTGCATATCATTGGATTCATCTCGATAGCCGCTAACAGAAAATGAGTATCAAAACGTAGCATTCTATCTAAAAAAACAAAGTTGACTTTCAAATCTCTGAAGCGACTCCATCTAGCAACAAAAAACTATAGACATATAACAGCCCCAGCTGTCCCATGCAACTTTTGTTTCGAAAACTTTTCTACTACTATCATACTTTCGGAGTTATTTTAGGTGGCAATAGATAGTTCCTCACCCTGTATAATAGTTATTCGGTACATTGGATTACGAAGAGAATTTGGAAATACTGCAACCATTCTGCAATATTAAAAATAAATCAATACAGGATTTTGTTTTTTCGAGAAGCTGTCTTCTAGAGCAGTTGTTTTCGAGATATTGTTTTTCGTGCTATTCCTGCATTTATTTGCCAGAAATTAATTTTTCAGGAAATATGTTTCGAGAAAATGTGGTTTCAATAAATTTTTTCTTCGAGGCATTGTTTTCGAGAAATTTTCTGCAAACGATTGCATGGAGGTGCAGATTATGTAACGGTTTGTTTCGGAACAACATACTGTATACGAAGAAAAATAATTGTTCTGTTCGAATCTCGCGTTTATTGCTATAATTGTAGAAGTTTAAAACTTGAGATTGTGAAAAGAAATGAATTTTTTGTTTTTTAATTGCAGCAACATCTTGGCCACCAATTGATACGTCAAAATCGCCAACGATATCGAAGAACGTTCGTGACATCTACGACTTTCGTTCTTCTGACTGGTTTGTGGGAGGTGCTACCAGTCCAAAGGATTTAGCTATATTGATCGATAGTAATAACTATGCATCCGCTAAATTTCGCGATTTAACGATTGCAACAGTGAATGCAATCTTGGATACTCTTGGTCCAAATGATTATGTAAACGCATATCGATATGCGGACAGTGCTGAAGAAATCGTCCAATGTTTCAAGGACAGCCTTGTTCAAGCATCACCGGATAATATCAGAGAACTTAAACTAGCTATGAATACAATAAAAGCAGACACAGCTACGAACATATCTGCAGCGTTTGCCACCGCTTTCGAGATTTTACAAAAGTATAACAGAACTGGTCAGGGCAGTCAGTGTAACCAGGGAATCATGTTAATTACACATGATAGTGCAAATGTCCCTACGGAACTGATTAAACGATATAACTGGCCACATATGCTCGTTAGAATTTTCACATATCTTATTGGAGGAGACAGAAGTCCAGAAATCCAAAATATGGCATGCACCAATAAAGGTACGTAATTATTACCTTCTTAAGTACAACCATTGTAAAACTTTTCGAATAACGTGATTCTTTATATTTCTAGTAGAAAAGTCTTCTAATTATATCAAAATAATAAAGTACAAAATAATTATAAGATTACTCCTAATATTTAAAAATAATCAGGTTCCATTAATATCTTTAATGAAAATGTTCTAACGTGATTAGTACGCGGACATGATGAAATGTTAACTTCTAATATATAAAATTTTATAACTTGACAGTGAAGGAAAAATTTGACAGACATCTTTTGATACATGTGTTCATCGCTCTTTATTCAATTAGTGAACTCAAGGTCCTTCCGGGCTATAACTTTGTTTTCTTGTTTTCTCTACTCAACCCCTCTCTTTCTCATAGTTTTCTTTGTCCTTTCTTTACCTTCTCCTACTAGCTTTCTTTCTCTCTCGTCTCACACCCAACATTTTCCTTCCATCCTCAGCCTTCTATTTCCTACCTTTATTTCACTCCCTTTCATCCACTCTTCTTCTACACTTCCGTCGTGTCAAATCTTTGTTCACCCTAGTTTTGTCCTCTTTTCCTTTCCGAATTTTTACTATTAGACTTCTTCCTCTTCTTTCAATATTTTGATTTTCTTTGTTATTCTTTCTGTTCAACAGTTTCTCCCTTGTTTTCTCTCGCCCTCCTTTTTCATCCTTCTTTTTCTTTCCCTTCAACGCACCATCTTTTTCTTCCAAATTAGCCTTTTTACTTTCCATAGTCGTCAATATATTCTCCTATCTTCCCCTTTCAACCCCCCCCCCTTTCCCATACCCTTGTAGAAATTTAGTTAGGACTACGAGCAGGGGACGATTAACTTCCTGTAATTCTGATCGGACTATGATTCAGACAACTGATAGGTACTCGATATATATTCTCCTATCTTCATCAATCTATCAATATATTCTCCCACCTTCCCCTTTCACCCCCCTTTACCCGTACCCTTGTAGAAATTTAGTTAGGACTACGAGCAAGAGACGATTAACTTTCTGCAATTCTGATTGGACTATGGTTCAGACAAGCGATAGGTACTCGATAGATGCTGTAACGCTTTAGCCACAAAGGCCGTACGATGTGAATAGATGTATTATATCAGTAGGCGTTCTAATCAATATAATATTATACTTCGAAACTGCCTTACAGTTTATTCGACTGTTAGTATTCGTGAAAATAGGGGAATGTCGTCAGGGTCGGACCACTTTTTGACTTTTACCCACAACTTTTGTTTGGGAAAGAGTTTAGGGAAGTATAGCACATTGTTAGAAAGGTCCAATGATTACAAAACTTTTTTGAAGCATGGTGAATTCCTATGATAAAAAAGTAGTGCAATTTAAAAAAAAATGCTGTCAAGGTTGATCCTTTCTGTCTACGTTGAATCACTGGGAAGAATCGACGAAATATAACGTGAAATAATTTCCTTTTTTTATTCAATCTTATAAAATTAAATAGTAAAATATTGAAGAAAAAATCAGTCAAAATCGGAATTTTGGCAAACAAAATAGCTTTTTGTCAGTTTGGCGTATTTCAAATGCACTTCTCTCTTGCATTCGATGCAAGCAACAGAGTTGTTGCGGTTTAAGTGTTTAGGCGTCGCTTTTAAACATAATATAGAAGTTTTCATTCTCATCCGAAGAGGGTTATTCCTGCACATTTTTTGGTGAGCGATCTCGTTTAGCTGGTCTTTTGTAGTTGAATTTGGGCGTTTTGTGTGCGTCTTCGAAGTGTCTTGCTTTTGTTTCTTTTCACGCAATGTTACAAGACTCTCTGGTGAAGTTAAACCTGTGCTGTTCATTGAGCGCCGTTCGCGATTCCATGCTATTTATCTGATATTATGCAAAAATTACGGTGGACCAATCCTGACTACACAAATGGTCGAACCTTAACGATAAGCACCGTCACTGCATCATGTCACGCAATAAATGAATAAGTAAAAAACTTTAATATTCTTCTTAGTATTTTGTTATACGTTAACCACACGACACACACTCATGCTTACCTCGACGATTGTACATACGTTATCTCTTCATGTTCTGAGACGGTTTTTACGGGTGCTGAGAAACTTTTTGCGCTATCAAAAAGCAACTGAGTGCACACTACTTCTGACAAACACGCTAGGAAAAAAGCAATGCTTCGTAAAGTTTGCTTCTACCACAATTAGTTTGACCACGCTCACGCATAAGTGGCGCTAGTGGTGATATATAAAAAATTGAAAAGGTCCGACCTAGACGACGGTGCGACCCTGACGACATTCCCCTATATCAAACATACGGATGGCGTAATGGTATATTGTGACGTTGTATAGTGTGACGTAATTTTTCGACTCACAGTCACAAAGCGACTCTAACTACCGATTCAGATAAGCGCTCTCACTTTCTGGTTCCCTTCGAATGGCCACTCTGCTTAAAAGCTACGCTCTCGGTCTGATTTGTACGACCGGCAGAGTTCCAGGTGAGATACCGGCGCTAGAGAGGTACGACTCGAGGGAAAGAATAAGAGTTGTCGGCTATAAGGATCTCAACCAATCACAATGATTAATTCTCGAATTTGACTATTGTCATAGTAGTCTGTCTTAGGACATCGATCGAGGTGTTACGAGCTGACTCCTGCTCCTATGCTACATGTTAATAGTTTTCCTAGCTGTGTTTCGTGGACGGTCTAGAGGTTTCTCGGTTATGTAGTTCTCTCGTTGCTAACGTTATATCTAGAAAGTCCGATCATTCTTCTGCGTGTGTTTCGAAAATGCAATGCTGTGATTTAGTGCAGTGCCCACCTGAGTGTCCCCTGGATCGAGTTCTTGGATTTCCCGAATTAGCTGAACCAGCTGCAGTGAAGATTTCGGTGTTATAGCTGTGATCCGTTCTGTTACGTTCTTGACTATTTGCTCTCTGTTTCGGCATTATTTACCTGATGCTTACTTCGACCCTCTCTAACCCCACCTTAGCAGCCTGAGTGGCCGTGCATTTCCGTAACCGTCCGCTCCCGTTTATGCATCCAATCACATTTACTGATTTGATCCATCCCCAAAAATCGACAGGATCCGTTAAAGTACCGTCTATTCTGAGAAGGTCCGTCAGAACTCTCGTTTTAGCAGTGTTGGGAGTGTTTCGCCCCAACTCCCAGGTCATACCGACATGTCAATCCTCGGTGATACAAAAAATTACTGGCGCCCGCCTGGCTTGCAGATGCATGGGCGAAGAGTAGACGGCCGACGATAACGTAGATTTGTTCTCGATTTAACGTTATCGGTGTCGGGTTAAGAAAATACGTTACAGAACATAATATAATATATACCAGAATTTATCAAATGAATATTGCAAGCAATCATAATTATGTTTGATATTCTATTACAGTGATTGTAAAAATTGGCGGATTAAAATTGTATTTACCAGAACAAGATAACTTTAAGCTTAAGTAAAAAGTGTTCAGCATAAAAGTCTAACAAGTTTCTTAATTGTGTCCTATAAATGTCTTAATGCAATCTTAGTAACGGCCTGGCCAAATATTCTCGTCAGTAGTAAATTAAATCAGAACCTAAACAAAGCCGCATTAAGGAAATATACCTTAGGAAACACTAGTTAGCCCTTATTATAACCTTATTCATATTAGGACGTTCGCTAATAAATTTCTATATGGATTAAAGCTTCTCCATCTCCTTTTCCCATTCCATACCTTTTCATTCTTTCATGCCTTTTTCTCATATGAATTCTCTTGTTAACATACTTTCCGTCTATCTCATTTTCTCCGTTTACTTCAGCATGCTACTGTCTGCGACTATACTCATCTTCTTTTCTTTACTTCTTCTGTTATAGTCTGGAAAATACCTATTTAGTCCCATAATCCAATTTATGTATTTTATTTGCAATTTTTATATCTTGTTCCTTTCTTTCTTTTCTCATACCTCCACCTCGTAGAACTCCATACTTTTTACCAATATATTGAATAATGGCATTTCATTTTTTGGGATCCCTTTGAATTTCCTTTCACTTATTCCCCACACTTGGTTCAATGCCCCCCCCCCCCCCCCCCGGCAACTTTTTCAAAATTTCTTGGCTTTTTCGGCTTCCCACATCTACCTATTTTCCTCTTCCTTTCTCTTTTCCCTTCCCTTGCTTGAATAAAATTTCGACTTCTGTATGTCACTAGCGTTACGTTATCCCTATATGCATCTTTCTTTATCTTACCGTAGGAAAATTTTCCATTATCAATGGTTATTTCCAAAAATGTGTTGTATATTAATAAAATCAATGGAAAACCATTAACTTAAACAAAAAGCCATTGTCGATGGGAAATTTTCCTCCAAGCTTCTTATGTATTCCTCTTGATGGTCGGTGAAGATAATAAATAAAAGCGGGATTATATCCACTGTATTCTCCGTAATATCCCCTTGTTTGTTTCCATTCATTATTCTTCATACCCTGTCGCCTGCCACATGCATTTTTTCCAACGTTCCCCCATTTACTTTCTCATCTCTTGAGGTTCTTTTCTTTTCTTTTTCTTCCCCATCACAGTCTAATTCCTCCCTCTCTTCTTGTCGTTTTGTTAAAATCCCCTCCTATTAACGGCTTCTCTCTTTTCCTTCCTGTCTTTCTCTTTTTAGTTCGTGAAGCAACTCTTCACATTTTCTGTTCTATGCTTCTTATTACTTTCCATCTGTTTTTTTCCAATTTCATTCTCGCCTGCTGCAATCCCCTTCCTGTCTCACTGATCTCCTCCATTTCTATTTCCATACTGATTCTCCACAGCGTACGTCCACTGTGTTTTCCTTCCAATTTCTCACTCTCTGCTTCTTGCAGAAGCTACTTGTATTTCCACGGTAATTTTCCATCCCATTTCTTCGAGTCTAGAAGTCTATCTCTAGAAGTCTTCTTCTTTTCTTTCTTCGTCTTCATCTTCCCTCTTCTACTGCCTCTTTTTCTTCCCTGTCCCCTCTCCATTCCTACTTCTTGTTGTTTCTCTCTCTCCTCCCTTGCACTCTCATCACCAGCCCTTCAACCTCTCCCTCCTCTCTCCCGTTTCTCCCCTTTCTCTCTCTGTTTACTTCTTGATAGTGTTTTCAAACTCACTTTCTTCCTCTGTCACCTTTTTCCTAGTTATTTCTTTTGTGTCCTCACCTCTTCCTGTCCTCGGTGTTTCTTTTACTTTATTTCACCACTAGTATTCTCCGTCTATGTTTCATCTTCCATATGCTATTTTTGTTCTTGCCTTTTTCTGATATACTTTTCTGGTTCCGTTGATCTTCCGTTATCTCTTCTCATATGACTCTTAAACCTTCAATCCATCGCACTTCTTTTCCTATGCACTCGTCTTCTTTTTTTTCCAGTGATCACCTTTCTGCTTCTTTGCAAACGCCCAAATATTTTCTTCCTTCTCCTTCCTCTACTCTGTTGTTCTTCGTTTACACAAGTTCACATTCTACGTCGTTGCTTCTCTACCTTTCTAATTGTTTTTCCTTCTCTTTCCTCTTTTGCTTTATCTTACCTTTTTATCTATTTCCTCCTCCCTCTTGCCTACTCTGCTATCCTCCCTATTTTACCTACTGTTGTTTACTATTTTTTCTCTTACATGCTTCTATTGTTCCACAGGTATCAAAAGCTATCCTCGTCGCCTTCTTGTCACCATACAGGGTGCTCCTTTCCTTTCGAACCTCAATTTCCTCCCACTGCCTTACTAGTTTTCCTCTCCTTTTAAAACACGACACTTTCCTCCATTCCTTCTCCAGCCTCTTATACCACCCTTTTCTTTCTCAATATTTACATTATCTCACTTAGATACTCCCTATTCACCATAGTCGTTTGCAAACTGTTTCTCTTTCACTTGTTAAACCCTATAACATGTCTTCTAATATACAGAATGCCTGATAAGTCGTAGACAATTGGTTCGAGGAGAACCGATAACGTTTAATAAGTTTTGGAGAAAATTGATATTAAAAATTGGACAATTTCATCAATCAAAAGCGTCAGCTGATCGGCAGGAAGAAATTAGGCATTGGATGGGTGAAATATTGTACTTAATAAGTGCACATACCTCTACACCCTCACGCACTACGTACAGTGGTAGCATCATACTGGACATGTACTGAACAAGTGAGACAATACAGAAATTTTATGTGCGTTCATTGGACTGCATGTTCAGGTAACGAAATACTTATTGATTTGTGACAATCATCTGACGCTCTTGACTAGCGGAAATTTCCAATTTTAATTACCGGTTTCTTCAAAACTAATTGAAATATTTTAATTCTGCTAGCATCATTTTCTTCAGAATTTTACGACGAATTTAATGATATGTATTATAACTTGTTCAGGATTTACTGAATGCCCTGTATATCTCATCTCATATGAAACAGTTTTTGATTACTTCTTATTGCCTTACGTATTCCACATACAAGAACGTCATAAATTTTGTAAATGTCCATGGTGTGTTTGGTTAAGATTTTTGTTATATTCGCAGATAATTTTTAATTTTCGCAATTGCGATTTTCGGCAGTCTTTAGGGCCCTTAAGATGAATTTGATTAGCAAAGTTCTCTACACTCATTTCATTAATGTAATCGCAAAATTTGTACCTATTTTATGATTAAAAAATTATTTGGCATGAAAGTAATGGTCATTGTAATTTTACCTAATTTGTTTATTTGACAGAATTCATCAGCACTTTTAGTGTCTTAACTGTGACTTTATATAATCAGATACGTTACAATAGCAGTCTGCCAGAATGGAGCGAATGTTAAATAATACTATCCATATTTCATATTTATTTGTAACTGATCATGGTTTGCAATAATAAAAGTAGTTTATGATTATTTATAACGCGGAATAAATTACATGTTTGCGGACGAAAATCAATACTATTATTTTCTTAAAATTGTTTAAAATATACAATGATTCGATTAAATAAAATATATTATATTTACTAAATTGTTGTGTTATGTCTTAAATATACTAATGTATAATGATTTTTGGTTCCAGGGTTTTATGCAAGAATTACAAGTCACGAAGATATTAAAAATAAAGTATTCGAATATATAAAAATATTAGCGCGACCCATGGTGTTGTATCAACATGATCATCCGATTCATTGGACACCCGTCTATGTTGGTGGAAAGGTTAGTGAAAAAGATAATATGAACCATAACGACAAATTTCTGCCTCCTGAGTGGTCTTCCATCAGTAATTCAACGATATTGTAAGTTATCTTTATCTGACGGAACCCTTTCAAACATTTAATGCTCTGTTCAGTCGAATTCACTCGCTTTGCTCGCTCGGTGACGATATACTTATCCATTAACCTACCCAATCTGCACCAAACCAACAAAAATAGCAAGCAATAACTACACGACATCAGCAGATACAAGAAAGGCTATATTTAAAATCGGAAACCCAGCTAAACTGAATGTAAAAGTTGTAAGTATGTCTGCTCTGGAGAGATAAAGCAGTTAAAATAGAAACAGCAACTGATAATATATTAGAACTAAGATCCTTGAAAAAGATAAAAGAAGCCGGTCTTAGTGTAAAAAAAATGTTAAATTGAACCCTAGACTAAATGACATTAGCTCATTAAACTTGACGGAATCTGGTAAAAAGAAAGTGAAAATACTATGCATATGCATGTCCTTCAAAAAGCAAAAACTTTACGAACTGTGTAATTGAATGCTCTACCGAAATCTGGAGCAAAATACTCTCTTCGGGATGACTATTCATTGGCTAGATGTCATGTCAGGTTGAAAATCACCTAAAGATACTCCAATGTTACAAGTGTCTAAGATCTGTCCATTTATTGTATGAAGAAATATCGTTGCGGACACTGCACTGGCCGACATGAAACTCAAATTTGCATTGAGAATGCGAGCTCCCTATGCTGCGGGAATTGCAAAGAAATCAATATGGAACACCTCGATCACACAGCTTTTGACGGGAAAAAATATCCAATCTCAGAAACATGGCGATCAGTATCAACTATGGATGATACTTCAAGGTTGACCAATAGCGTCATGATTTGTTATATAAACTGCCAATTCCTAAGAGCTCATTCTGACGAATTTAAGCTGTATTTCTCACTACAACAATATAAGATAATTTGCTTTACAGAAACATGACTCAGACAGGATGTATCTTCTGACTTATATTAGTTTTTCTCGAAGGATATGAGCTACGATAGATAGGCACAACTGGAGGAGGAGTGGGTATATACGTCCACCATGGTATTATCGCTAAAATAATACATACATCAGATAATAAGGTGCCTCTCTCTCTCTTTCTCTCTCTCTC
>NW_014333472.1:31321-46582 GCF_000341935.2 Cephus cinctus
CTCTCTCTCTCTCTCTCTCTCTCTCTCTCTCTCTCTCTCTCTCTTTGTCTCTCTCTCTCTTTTTCCCCTCTCTTGGCAAAATGATCAAGAAGCATATGCTTTCTGGAGTTCCTATCATCAAAATTCCAGAAAACACACGGGTTCTCTGGAGAGAGATAAACCAGCTTGGAGTGACCAAATGTCTCGCTAGATCCGATTAATACCTACTTCCTTTCTGCAGTTACGTGTGACCAACTTCCCGAATTCGACATAGTGTTCTCAGAAGAAAACTATGAAGCATCGCAAGAATTGTTTGATTTTGCTGACGTGAACTACTGTCATATTAGAAAGACCTTATCATGCGATCGCGCGGCATCGACAGCTTTACTATTCAAATATACAAGATTTTTTAACGACTCCTACTACCACTGATGACATTTCTCTTTAACATCTCGCTTGATGACTGCAAATTTCCATCATCGTGGATATTCTCTATGATTACTCCAATTGCAAAAACTTCCGGGGCACGGGAGCTGCTGAATTTTCGTCCTATAGCCATATTATGCACTCTATCCAAATCGTTAGAGAGAATAGTCTTTGATCAAATGAATAACTTCTTGGAGTGCAGTGATCAGCTCGATCCCAGGCAAATAGGTTTCCGAAGTGAACTGGGAACGCATGCTGCCATTCTGAGATTCGTGGACCATATACGACAAGGTACTGATGATCGAATGATCGCTGTTGCGCTATTTTTTGATTTCACTAAAGCCTTTGACTGTTTGGACCATTCTATCCTTCTTCACAAACTTGATCGACCGCGTTTCTCGGATAACGTTCTTCGGTGGTTCCATTCTTACTTTCATGATCGTATGCAGGTGGTGAAAGGAAACAATGGAGATCTCTCAGGATGGAGACCAGTGACGATCGAGGTTCCTCAAGGAAATGTGCTTAGACCTCTGATATTCTCTCTGTTCACCAATGACCTACCTTCATGTCTTCAGAGATGCCTCCATTTTCTCTACGCTGACGATCTTTTGATTTACCTCAGGTGCTTTTCACAACTTCTAGAGACTGCCATCCGATGGCTCAACGAGGATATACTGCGCATAGAGAAGTGGTGCGTTCAAGACAACCTTCGACTCAACTCAATGAAGACTAAGGCCATGGTATTTGGTAGTGCCCAATACATAAATAGCTTCGAAATCACCTCATTGCCCAAAACCATCGTTTTCGGTACAGAGATTAAATACGTGCGTTCTATGCGCTACTTTGATGTTACTCTTGACAGCACACTTACATGACAAGCGTACGTCTCTCAGATTCGGAATACATCTTCTTCTACTCTCTATTGGCTTCGTATGAACGACCATCGCCTCAATTTTCGTATGTGGCGTAGGTATATGTATATGTATGTATTATGTATAGGTATGTAGGTAAGGTATATGTATGTATTAGAGGAGAATCGATTAGCAGACTAATGGCGATTGACATTTATGCGTTACTGTGCACTATTTAATTATTATTTAATTATTATTAATCTAATTTAGTATACACTTAGTCAATAATTATTACATAATTAATCCTTTCAATAGGTTCTATGGTAGTAACGATCTTCAATTCTTTTAATCTTTATTCTTTCACTTGTACACGTTTATTTGAATGTTTCTGTTCAATTTATCCTCTAATTTTGTATATTTCAGCACTTTCTTGTATTCAAGCAATCATAAATCTGCTCAATTCCTAATGGCCGTGGAGCTCACACTCGCTTTCCGACTTGCGTCCGATAGCTCTACTCTGCAGCCTCTCTAAACCGCTCGAGAGAATCGTTCACTTGCAGATGGAGGAGTACTTAGACAAGCATGGTGGTTTTGATCTGCATCAATCTGCGCACCGCACTGACACCGGGACTGAAACTGCCGTATATTGAGTATTCGTTGATATACGGTTTGTTGTGGATGAACATATGCTTACGATATTGGTCCTTTTCGATCTGAGCAAAGCGTTCGACTCAGTTTGTCACCGAAGCCTGCTTGAGGTTATGCCCGAAACGGGTTTTCCCATGTCTGTACGGAAATGGTTTGCGTCATATCTCGCAAGCGGTTATTGGTGACGATGGGAATATTTCTTCCTTCCGTCCTGTGACTTCAGGTGTACTGCAAGGTTCAATTTTGGGACCCTCTTTATTTGCTTTATATGTGAAAGATCTGCCTGGCGTTATTACGAACTATTCGCATATAATATATGCTGATGACCTGCATGTCTATCTTCAATACAAACCGCGTGACTTTATGAATGCAATTGAGTGTGTGCAGATGGATTCAAATGCGATCCATGCATGGACTATGAATAAGTGTCTCAGATTTAACTCATCCAAAATACATTGTTTGATTATTGGCTCTTCGAGATTTATCAATGCGATTCATTTAAACCACTTGCCTGTGCTTCGTATTGAGGAGGATGCTCTTCCGTATGTGACACAAATTCGCAGTCTTGGACTAAACATAGATAATATCATGTAAAAAACATACTCTCAATGTTCGCATCATGTTAAATTATCATGTAAAAAATACACTCTCAATGTTCGCAGGCGCGTAAACAGAACGCTTTATGTTCTAAAGCGTAACCGTGCTCTCCTCTCTTCTGACCTGAGGAAATTATTAATTACTTCATTAGTCTTTTCACTGTTTGACTATAGTTATGTTATCTATGGTAGTGGTTCTTCCATACTTTCTTAGAAAATGTAAGTGGAGTTGAACTTTTGCGTGTGTTTTGTCTCTGATGCTAGAAGATGGGAGTACATCACACCCTTTTTCAATCAACTAGGCTGGCTCACATTTGAACAGCGAAGATGTTTTCTTCTTGGGATGCTAGTCTATGAGGTACTTGGAACTGGTTTTCCGACTTACCTCAGAGAAACACTGGCGTATGTGCTCGTGTCTCTTATAACGCACACTACTTGCAAAAATTTGAATGATCTTTATTTTGGAACTCACTATTAGCTGACCTGCGCAATACTACCTGGAGACGTACCTTTCATGAGCGATTACGCACGTTTCCTTTATCGGGACACCTGTAGAATTCACTCCTGTTCTTTGTTTTGATTCTTATACGTTGTAAACACTACGTAGATACATGTACTTCACTGTAAATACTTTGTAAATTCGTGCACTATAAGCTAGTAATATTTTTCTTTCCGTGTTTATATACTGTATTTAATTTTTACTGCTATATACTCCATTACTTTTATTTTTTTATATATATAAACTGTTGTTTACGGTCTACAGGGCTTTGTCTCTCTCTCTCTCTCTCTCTCTCTCTCTCTCTCTCTCTCTCTCTCTCTCTCTCCCTCTCTCCCTCTCTGCCTCTCTCCCTCTCTCCATTTCCCTCTCCCTCTACCACTCCATCTCTCCCCCTCTCCCTCTACCTCCCCCTCACCCTCTCTCCCTCTCTCCCTCTCCCCCTCTCCCTCTATCGCTCTCGCTCTCGCTCTCGCTCTCGCTCTCGCTCTCGCTCTCGCTCTCGCTCTCGCTCTCGCTCTCGCTCTCGCTCTCGCTCTCGCTCTCGCTCTCGCTCTCGCTCTCGCTCTCGCTCTCGCTCTCGCTCTCGCTCTCGCTCTCGCTCTCGCTCTCGCTCTCGCTCTCGCTCTCGCTCTCGCTCTCGCTCTCGCTCTCGCTCTCGCTCTCGCTCTCGCTCTCGCTCTCGCTCTCGCTCTCGCTCTCGCTCTCGCTCTCGCTCTCGCTCTCGCTCTCGCTCTCGCTCTCGCTCTCGCTCTCGCTCTCGCTCTCGCTCTCGCTCTCGCTCTCGCTCTCGCTCTGGTTTTTCCATCACTTCCTCGCCGGACCCCTCTATCGTTGCTATTTACTTGCAGTTTCACCAGTTCGCACTTTACTTTAGATCGGCATCAGGTCCAGGGCAATCGCTACCTCAGCGTCTAAGAGAAAGGATCTCAAACCGAAATATCATATAAGAAGAAGTGAGAAAGACCATTTTCCGATCTCACCGTTAGTCTAGTTGAAAACTCACCGTCTCCCTTCTTGCCGCCCTTCCCCCCGACCGAGGGTCGCCGAAGGACCCCGAGTTCACCCAAACTCTCTGACTCGCCCCCTTCTCGGCCCAGTCTTCGTTCATCGTTTCGCTCTCACCCGTCGGTGACCATCCTTGGGGTGCCCGGCTACTCGCTGCCTTCGGGCAGCGGTTTTACTCCCCGGCTTCTACTCGCCATGCTCCTCGGCCTTCGTGAGCATTATATCGGCGACCCCCGTCGGCGGCACGAATCTCCACTCCCCTATGTCCTTATGGAACGGGTCCACGGGAAACCACGTTACAGTATATAAGCAGTGGCGAACATGCCAAGGGTCTGGGCATGTCCTAATCTTTTTTTGTTTGTTAGAGCCGTGAGACAGAGGAAAACATCGTGACCATTTCTCGTACCTGATTGGTTCTTCATATAGCTCACACATCTACGCATTAGGTACGCTAGATCAGGTTCTATTTAAAACTGTGACAAGTCGGTTTCTGCGATGCTTTCCAAATAGCATTTATTCTAGAGCTGCAGAAGTTTACCATTGACAGCGGGTTGCCATGAATTAAAGCCTGTAGAACAGCTTGGGACCCTAGATAGAAATGTAGCATGCCATTTGCCCTATCTGATATCCCATTTAAAATTTTTGTTATGTACATTGAGACGGCTCGAAATAATTTTGTAAAATTTTTTTAATAGTTCAATGGGGGCGCCTGATGGGATCCCATTTACGCTAAAACTACTAGAGTTTTCCTCGAAATGTAATGTAGACCAGTGGACAAACGTAGAAGTTGTTTACAACCTATAAACCGCAGCTTGCTCTTCTTCGGGACGATCATTCTGGGAAATTTATGGCGATAAATTAGTGGATACGATCAGAACGGTGAAAAACTCCGGACAGTTACAAAATAAGTTTTACACGGATTTAAAGCCGGTGAATCAGACTAGATAAATAACAGAGTTCTTGATGGGGTGGAAATAGTATATGAAATGAAATGTTTTTGAAAGATTGTAGGCAGAGTTTTATTGTGCAACTTGAATTGTAGTGGCGGATTACTGGCAGGTGTAGATAGATTTAAAAATCTGTTATAAACGGTGGATATGTGCAGAGAAAAGGCATGCAGTTGGCATTGCTGACAGCCATTGTATCAGTTGATATCGTAGCACCTGATAAAACCGTCAGTTATACTATAGAGGGTGATTTACTGAATACCAAACATCTAAGTATCTTCTTTGGTTGTGAAGATGCGAAACAATATTGGAGAGCATTTCAATAGTTTCGAGAGGCACATCTGATCTTGAAAGCATTTTTTCGAACAATTCGAATCATAGTATTACGTCCAACGTAACTACGCCCCAACATTTCCACCGAATTCCCCTGCCCTATTCTTTTTCGTGAAATCAACTTGCGATTGTAATCGGTTCTTAGAAACACCTAGCTCTTCCTGTGATATAAGTTAAGAATATGATTCAATATAAATAATCTTAGCGCAGTAAGTCCTAAGAATTTTACGACTGTGAACTCAGAGGTCCGTTCCTGCACTGAGAAAAAAAACGCGATGTGATCATTATGATGTGTGCGTCTGTGTGTGTGCGTATGCGTATGCGTGTGCATGCGCGCGTGTGTGTAGGAAAATACTACTACTTATCGTCAGGGCCTGATGTTACCATACCATACCAGTCACTGGTATGTCCTATGCCTATTTCCCCTGCAGAACTGCCGTTAGTCAATACTTCACGGAGGGAAGATCTAGCTGTAGCTCTTCCATCAGGTGGTCGAGGTCATGACTTCTTTCCTTCTAAATGTTGTTATTCTTCGCTATTTCCTTTTCTGTGCGACGCAATCCCTGAAGAACTTTAGGCGCGAATGAGCTCATTGCTTCCCAAGCTGCCTTTGATGAGAGCATGGCTCTTACCAAGGACTCTGGGTGAATCTTTTGTTCAAGGACAGTCTACCAAGTACTGCGTGAGGTGTTGAAATCAGGGCATGTGAAAAACACGTGTTCTACATCTTCACTGATTCAGAGGCAGGACAGGCACTCCAAGGAATCCTCATGTTTAAAACTATGAAGATATGCTCGGAAACACGCATGTCCTGAGATAATCTGTGTCGGGTAATAATTGACTTCGCCGTAATCGTGGTTCAATGAAACATTAACTTGCGGAATGAGACGGTATGTCCTCCAGCCATTTCTAGTGTTCTTCTACAGCAATTGCTATCGACGTATGCTGTATCGCCGTTCTTCCGTTCTGAGTCCTTCGGGACTCAGTGTGGTTGGTCCTTTTCGCCGATAGAGGGTTGTTCGTTCCTCAGCTAGAATTTTGATGGGCAGCATCCCGGCAATGACGCCCATTGCAACCTCAGACACTGTGCGGTAGGCACTGGCGACGGTCAAGGCACTTAGCCGGTATATTGGCGACATTATCCTCCGTGATTCTTTCTACTGCAGTGTGTCGGCCCAGGTGGTAATACCGCATGTGAGAACTAACGTGACTAGTGATGACAATAGCGCTCTTCTTCTCTGTTTCGGACCTCCTACATTGGACATGAGCCGGAAAAGGATGGTTCTCGCTCCAGATGCCTTAGTTTCTATGTGCTCTACTTGTTGCTTGAAACTGAATCAGTTATCAACCATTACCTCTAGGTACCGAAGGTACGGTTGGGACGTGAATTCATGATCTCCGACTCGCAGGGTGATGTACCTGCTTCCTACTGGTAATAAGTACCGCTGCCGTCTTATGTTTTGCCTGCTTCGTTTTATTTTCGTTTCGTTTTATTACACGATCGATGAGAAACGTGTCCTTTGCGAGGTCCTTGCGAGCGAACTCCTCTTCGTAAAAAATACCGTCATTCTCCTCGCCGGCGAGATCTTCTAAGATATAGACGGGCGGTTCCCTCGTTGCACTAGCTCTGAGACGGCTGGATAGGGCGCGGCACTATGGTTACACGGCGCGGTGTGCGTTTACCGAGAGACGTCGTGCTGCTCCCCTCCCTCCATAGACGCTCATTACCGATAAATTCGCGCGATGTACCAGCAGTGCGGAGGAACCGCGCAAACTGCCGACTCCCCGTCGGTCTCGCTGTTTTTCTCTCACGCATAGCGTCGTTAATTAAATCCACGATGTTGGCGTCCTGCACGACGGCTCCACCGATACGCGTAACGCTCTGTTTACTCCACGAGATGCGTGGCCAACCAGAGTTGCGCAACCTTCCTAGTAAGAGCTTACCCTTAGTTCTGTACTTTTGGGGTACGCTAACGATGATGTCGTCGTCGCCATCGTCGGTCAAGCTCCTGACATTATCCTCCGCAGAATTATTATTCTTTTTCTTGTCATCGTTATCGCCTCGCCTATCCTCGTCGGCGCTATTCCGCAGGTCTTCGACAAAGTGTAGATAACGCTGCAGCACCTAATTCCTGTTCCACTTTTCGCGCTCGTTGATGAAATTCGGCAAGTGTAGGATCTCCTTCATGGATCCGTCTAATCTTCTTAAGGGGGGCCCTGGGATCTGCACAGTATTTACGGTGTTGACACCCTGCTGCTGCTGGTGGTGGGGCGTATGAGGCACCGCACGGTAGTGCTGCTGATCCACGCACTTCTGAGAGATGAGAACCATCTTTTTGGCGTGCTTCATCTCGCTCCCTCTCTCTTAGCGGCGTATACCCCTACCCGCTTCCCCCTATGAATTTCGATATGACGGTACCCAGCATGGGCGCTAGCAGAAGAGGTAAAAAAACCACCGCTCTGAACGATAAGACGTTTTCTTGTTTTGACGGCTGAACCCGGTCTGGATAAACGTCTTAACAGCGGCGCGTGTTTTCGTAAGCGACGTTTCTGAGTCGGCTTGAGAGGTACGTTGCCGCGAAGAATATTCAGAGCGCATTCGCATATACAGTTGACGAATCGTGAGTCGGCCGCTCGTAACAAAGCGCTGCGTTGTTGGCTATCCAGATGGCAAATAGCCTTTAACACTGTGGCGTGTTTGCGCCCTATAGAGCAGCGTGCGCTGGATACCATTACAACCGAATGACTGGTACGTCTCGATCGGTGTACCCGCCCTTTATACCCTTTCGCGGTACGTACACGTAGTCGAACGTGTCCGAAGGAAACACGCACGTGCGAAAGCGACAGTTTTCGGGGGTCGATTGCTTCAAATCGAGTAGAAAATGGCCGTACGGTTGGGCCGTTGCATCGCGGTAGACGTCCTATACGAAACGCGGATTTTCAGGAAACACCTGTCTCGCCAGATGCTGTATCTGCGCTCTGTCGCGCGGATTTTTAAATACAACGATGTAGTTGGCGTTCAACGAGGTATCGCGCTGTCCAGGCCCCTAATGAAAGAAATTCTGCGTAATAAAGATAACGCTAATGTTCTTATGATGACTGCCTTTGGTAAAAAGGTCGACCACCGTGTTATTGGACTATCCCCTCATGAGATCGTCGATGATGACGAGTTTCAGGCGTGGATCGTTGCCGTAATCGGTGTTCTTAGATACTGTGTGTCTATGTTCTCCCGTACTCCCTGTACCCCTCCTGCTACTCTGTATAGTAAAAGAGAACGCGCGCGAAGCGCACGTCACTCATGTCCCCGATGAACCGTAGGAATTTCTTTACGAAAAACGTCTTCCCGCAGCCCGTTGGACCGCATACCATCGACGTGCATGAGTGCTTCTATTAGGCCAAATGAGGTTATTTGGCGGTGCTCTTTCCGAATATACTATTAAAGAGTCTACCGGACTTTACATAGGCCGTCCGCCATAGCCGGGACCGGGCCGCGGCGGACGCGCGACACGCGTGAGGTTCGTACGTCACGCGCGCCTGCTAGCTCTTATCGGTGACGCTGGCAGCCCCTCGTCCGGGTGAGCTCATCGTGCATCTATGACCCAACTGCTTGCATGTAGGTGCGTCAACCGTATCCCTAGCCAGCGTGCACGGCTAGCATGTCCGAAGCGCCGCTGAAAAAAAAAAACGTGGACGGGTTGGTAAAGCTTTCGGGAATAGAGCGATAAAAGAGATTTTTTCGTTTTTCAAATAAATAGGTTTATTATCAGTATTATTGTTCAGGGTTGTATATACATTTGTACAATTTTTTTCTGATACTAGTTACATAAAGCCGTACGGTAAAGATCCGAAACGACTACGTGTCACTACGTCGTAAAACGGAGTACGACGTATCGCATCATAGTGTAAAATGACCGACTTGCTGGTCTCTCCCGTTACATAAGAGCGTATCCAGTCATAATTAATGGCTAGACTCGTCGCGTGGTCGATCGTGATACCTTTGACTTTACAGATCTCGCCGTAAGAACCGTCTGCCTTACGCAACCGGTACGCGTACAATTTCGGGCCTTCCGGTACAAAAGACGTGATATAGCTACCAGCAACGTTAGACTCTAGCTCGTCCGTTAAATCGCCCAAAAGACTGCCGAGCGGCGGCTCGTAAGCGTTATCGGTGTGACGACCACCCGATACGTATACACGAGTCGGTGTCGTAATACAGTACACGTCGATCTAATTTCTCGAGATAGTCATAAAACTTAAGGCGAACTTGAGCCATGGTGTACGCGGCTATAACGACGTTTGTGTACGCTGTGGGTATCACCGATTCGCTCGTACTACTCGTGTTGGCGTAGAGTACTTCGTCATCTACGGGTAGAATACCCGTAATTTCGCCCACCGGGCACGTAAGCAAACTCACGAGCTTCTGACGACCCGTTACGATTTCCGTCTTAGGTAGATTTTCGCGCTGCCCAAACTTGCCCCAAAAGAAATTCAGACATAGTTTGGCAGCTGCCCGCAGACCGGGATTTTATTTTATATTATCAGGGTCTAGACGAATACCCTCGACCCGATCGTACTCCTCTATATACAGCTTATATGGACTCGTCGTCGCTACACTCACGCGATCAGCCGCTAGCCTCCTGCTTAATCTTTAGGAATGTATTTATGTAGTCGGCAAAGTGACCGCCCGCCCGCGTCGTCGGATCGTACTGGGTAATCTCGTATTGCCATATTTCGTGTATCGTCGATACCCTTTACGTACAGCGCACCTGACTTCGTCCACAACCCAGGTCCCTTCGAATACTCTACCCTTAGGATTCTCGTGAGGACACGAACCTTGTAGCGTAGACTCTTCACAGGAACGACACAGTGCGAAGAGCAATTTACCTTGCATGCGTATCGGTAACACGGATACAGATCTCGCGGTGGTAACACGACACACTTAATAAGACCCTCTACGCTATCAATGTTATTGCAATCACCCGTTATTTCACGACAGTCATCGCCCACGTACACTCTAGGGTGATCTACAGGGAATTTCCTCGTTTTCGATATGAAGGGGTAGAGCGAACACACATCTACGTAGTGTATCCTCTCAAACCCCTCGACTTCATAAAAACTGTACGTCCCTGTACGACCACCGAAGAAGGCATCGCGAGGTTCAAGCGGTGGTTGCGCTACCAGCGGGTTCTCATTCAATGTTCTATATAAAGTGGCCTATGCGGGATGGATTATCCATGGATTCGCCCGTGTGCTACCGCGTATCCCTGTTTATACGATAGCATTTGGGGCACCCGTGCCAGAAGCAACCGTGAAACTGAAAGATGTGTCGCAGGCCTGTATCAGTGTCATGGTAGTAACTGTCGACGTGCGTACCCTCCGGTAGACGGTCTTCCCGAGTGCGCCCTGCGTGGATTATGGTACAACCCAAACGATGCTCCAGCGAAAGGAGCCATAACAGAGCCTTACGTGATTGTTTCTGACAGTAGCGGTACCCTCCCGGTGGTAAAATGGCTATCTGTTCATCCCGCAAAAAGTTTTTTCGAAAAAGTTTCAAACACGCTGACGCAATGGTGGTGATCTCCGAGAAAGGGCAAACGCTACAGTGCTGGAAAAACAATTCGCGGAAAGAAACACATGCCTGTCTGAGGATGGTGACGTCGGATCTACAGTAATCGTATCAGGCGAATAAAACTCTGGTGCCGGTAGCGGCCCGATATAATGCTGATTCTCGGGGGTGTTGAATAGATGCGGAAAGATACCCTTTTGTTTCAAACCACCAGCGCCCGCGAGACCGAAGGCTTTTGGCAGTGCACTCACCGGCATGTGAAAATAATTAAGTCTGTCTATTAAAGTTACACGACCCGTCTTCATCATTATGATACTCGTACCGTTGAGTATCGGCGTCGGTGGTTTTAGAGTTTTCCATTTGCACTTCACGATATGCCTCAGTATAAACTGCGCGTCGAAACTCTTGGCGTTAAGCGCCACACAGATCACTCTCTGAAACGATTTTCTTTTAGGATCGCACGCGTAATTTACAAACTGCCTTACCGGATCCTCTTCAAAGGCGTACTCGGGTACACCGCAAGACGGGTATACCCTCGCGAGATCTGTATCGTTTATGCATGCTGTGCACATTTCCTGAACGACGCACAAATTTGGTGTGTGGATGCGTACCGTGTCGTCACCGGGCAGCTTCTGTATCTGCTGTGTTTCAAAATTGTAAAAAATTAATAGAATATTCTTTTCCACGGGCGCCTTTTTTACCGGTCTGACGTAACACTGATGTCCTGCTTAGTTAACGCTCGTGCACTCTACAGTACACCTTATCGCAAGAGTGTTTACGCAGCACTCTTTGAAGCGGCCTGAGACACTGTGGACAGCTGCGAACGGCCTAACATACGCTCTTTTCTTTTCCCTTCTGTTTGATAAATAGCGTGCTTATATAGTTATCGAAACACGTTTGAACAAAAAAGTACCTATGGCACTCGCGACAATACAATGTGGGGAGAGTCGAATCGCAGGGCGGTTTTCTGAAACATCTAGCGCATTTGTGGGAGCACTTATGCTCAGCCTCGTGCGTGTAAGATCTGTTACATGGTATGCAAAAACCATGACTACCGACCGCACCCCGCATATTTAAAATAGGCTGATAATGCTGCGAATTATTATAATACAGATTGCGGAGCGTTTGCCGTGGTTTCCTTGAGCTGTACGCGCTATCAACTGCTTGCGAACAGTCGTACAGCAGTTTCTCGCCACTGCCTATGCTGTCAAAATCGTAAACAACGATTGCTATACCCTTCGGGGCTAGGTAACTTTGAAATTTATCAATTTCTGGAATACCGCAACCGTCCAGTGGTATGTCTACACACGCGTTTGTCACAAGCTCGAGAGCAGATTGTTTTTGTAATTTACCCCGCTGACGCCGTGCGAGAAAAAAAAAGCGTTAACCGCTAAGAAACACAACTTTATACGTTACCTTCTTCGTAGATATCCAAGTCGTTTAGATCCACATCATCATCGAGCTCTGCTAATACCTCAGCAGCCTCGTAGGCATCCGCCGCTACGTACACACCATTTCTGAGAACCCGTAGTATCGGTTCTTCCGCATTGTGCTGCTCCTGCGGTGGTAGAAGGTCATCCTGTATAATAGGCTCTCGGATGTCGTTGTATACAGGGTGTTCGTTATGAAACGCACTGTAGTAACATCGTTGCATTCCTTGTCAAATTCTAATGAATACTTATATTTTCATTTTTTATTTCATATATCAAAATTTCGAGATAATCAAGGTTGAAGTTGCAGTAATGCGACCAATCAGAGCGCGTTTAAACGGAGCGTAGATGACGTCGCGAGTCAGCCCGCAAGACCTGCTTACACTAGGCCAATAACACTAAGAGTATCGTCGTAGTGTCCCTGTTTATCTGTATGTAATTGAGTGAGATACAATCGCTCGTTGTAACGTCAGTGAATTTCAGAACGTACCCTTTATTTCTTATAATGTCTATTCCTTTAATGTGACAAGATAGTTGTAGCAACGTATTACGTTTTGAGTGGTCCTGAAAAGGACCGACTTTGATCTACGCATGACCGAGCTTGGATCTGAACATGCTAATCTGCAACAATTACATACATTTTCTATGATAATGATTATCCTGAAACAGTAAATGAAATTCATTGACATTACAGCGAGCGATTGTATTCACTCAGTTACATATAGATAAACAGGGACACTACGACGATACTCTTAGTGTTATTGGCCTAGTGTAAGCAGGTCTTGCGGGCTGACTCGCGACGTCATCTACGCTCCGTTTAAACGCGCTCTGATTGGTCGCATTACTGCAACTTCAACCTTGATTATCTCGAAATTTTGATATATGAAATAAAAAATGAAAATATAAGTATTCATTAGAATTTGACAAGGAATGCAACGATGTTACTACAGTGCGTTTCATAACGAACACCCTGTATATGTGTATCTCCTCGCTCAAATCTTATATGCATGTCTTATAAGCAAACAGGTGTGATATTTACATTTTTGTATCTCATATATTAGTTATATATATTTACTCGTATATATTCACACTCCGTTTTAACATACAAACAATGAGTTGTATTACAATATATGAGTGGTCACATCTACGTAATGTGCCTCGAGCGAATCTATAATTTTCTTTTTTACTTTTTTATTTTCACACGATTAAATTTTGAGCGGTTTCTGTAATTTATCATTATTACCTAGGTCGTGCTCGTTAAAATCGTTGGAAATGGTGGAGCGATCATCAACATCATCCTCGTCGTCGTCTTCGCTGGTGTCCGATGTTATAGCCTTGAATTTATCTGTAAAAAAATGTATGAATAACACAACACATTTTTTTTCTTTTCTTTTTCTGACGCTGTATGACACATACCCCATGTACCGTAATGCGTTTCTTTTTCTTTTTCTTCTTCTTCTTCTACAGCCGTTCGCGTGTCCAGTGTTGTCGATGGTCCTGGCACTTTTTTTTTTAATAACAACGTAAATTATCCGTAAACTTTTTTAAAAAAGTATATGCATTACCGTTAGCGTGTTGCATCATCATCGCTGTGCTGGTGCTTGGTTCTGGGTAAACCTCCTCTACACGATTACTACACGATTGAGGCACCCTAAAAGCAACCGATCCTCCTCCTCGGGCGCGTCGTCGTTGTGAAATTGCGTCAATTCTTGTGAAAATTATTTAATTTTTAAATAATAGTTTATTTAAGCAATATTATTAATAAGTGGAGAATACATACCTTCGTGGAACGCATGATGGGCTATAATAGCCCTGGTAATACGGTTATCGCGCACTCCCCGTTTGTTATGTTTGAACCGTTGAACCGGTTCGGGTAATCGTTTGAACGGTTCGGGGTACGCCAATGAAAACGCCGTTTGAAGTTGGAACGTCCGTTTATTCAAATTAAAAAAAGGGAGCCAGTACAAGTTGTTCCGACGCGTACAATAACTTCCAATGGCGAGCGCGGCCCTCCGTGAGGGCCGCAGGGTTAACCTTTCCCACCGTCCCTAGCTTACCCTACCACGATTCGCGAATCACTACCGCGCGGTTGGCAGTCCTACAAAGCTCGGTGGGCGAACCTGTTTCCTAGCGGAGATCCTCTTAGGTCAGCGTACCCAACGCCTGGACCACCGATCTCCGCTCGGGCTCCGTGAAGACAACTATCCCGGCCCTTCTCCGAGGGTAATACGTGCAATAAGAAGGGCCGCTCTCGGCGGTACTTACCAGTGAAGCGGCTTATCCAATAAAAATTCAAACGAAAAGAAACAAATCAGCTGATTCGGTGCGAGGGTCCACGGCTTCGGCTGGCGTCGCTGACCGACCACACTTCCGTTCTTACTGCCGTCCACACACTCACCTCACACTCCGCACAACCGCCCTTTACCCCTTGCACTATTCGGAACCTCGGGAAAAGTCAGACCAAACGCGGCTGCCTTGATTGTCGCGGTGAAAGGCGAGCCGTGGAGCGCGCGTGCCGAAACTTGAGACCTATTCTTACGACCGAGCGCAAGGTAGTCGTGCCCATATTTACTTCACGCGATGGAACTCTTGTGAAATTCAAATGAATTTGAATCAAAATCTTTTAAAAAATACTTTAATTATTACATAAGATGAAAACAAATTCTGATGAATTATAATAATATAATTAATTACTAACAAAATAAAAATATGTAAAAGCAAATCCACGGTAGTAGTATTTGAACATCAAACCTAAAACTGAAAAACGCAATATAAATAAACAATTAAATATCAACAAATTATTAAATTGAAAAATAGTTATAAGTATAAATTTAATATTCTTGCATGGTATGAAGTAGTATAAGTTTGGGAGTTCTGGATATAGATTCCTGCACCGACATAATACCGACACTCCAGAGCCTTCAAAGGTGGGTGTCCATGCTAAGTTGCCGTCGTGAGCTCTACGATTTCTGAAAGTGACG
>NW_014333473.1:0-2579 GCF_000341935.2 Cephus cinctus
GGACATTTCCTCCATCCCACGCTGAGTTTACCTTTGCTCAGTAACTCCTTGTATGTTGTTTCGTCCACTTCCAGAATAATTGAGCCTTCGATGGGTCCTCTTCTATTACGTTCCTGTTGTCTTCCTTTGGGTAGCCTTTAAACTATTTTCCACTCTCTTCCTTCTTTTTCCTCTATTCCATTTTGCGTCTAAATTGTGTCAACTAGTTCTTCATCTGTTAGGTTTAGTTCCTCTTCCTCTATATTTACTATCTTTATCTTCGGTTTCATCTGTGTTGACTCCGTAACTTTGAAGCCCTCACCCATTTTATTTTGAACTTCAGCCTTCAGTACTTCAATTTCTCCTCCCGATTCACATCCCAAAATCACAGTTCCTTTACTGCCTTTCTTCAGTTTCGTTATTCCCACTGCCATATTTTTGATATCTACCTTCTCTTTTATCGCTCTTTTAGTAGCTTCACTCTCTTGCTGGATTTTGGGTTTGACAATAATCACCATTTCTTTTTTTTTCTCTTTTACTGCTTCGCTGTGTGTTGCCTTTCCGGCATTCATACCTTCTCCATGTATCATTCTTTTTAATTCCTCTATCTGCTGCTTCAAACCTTCCATTTCTGCACCAACTACTTCCTTGATCATCTTTTTAACTTCATTCTTGCACGCGATTTCATCCTTGACTGCTTTCACAGTTTTTATCAGCCAGTCAATTTTCATGTCAACCGTTGCCGAGGAACTCATAGCTCTGCTTCCCCCAATTGACCCCACTGATGACACTCGATCTCTGCTACTACCTGCTGCCGGCACCGATGTCTTCTGATTTTCTTCTTCAGCATTGAATTTTTCAAAGGGACCTCCGCATGCTACCAACTCATGATTCCTATCAAGTACCTTATGCTTATTCACACATCCAGGGTGGTAAAACAGTTTCACACAAGTCTTACATCGCACTACTTGGCTTTTGATTGGCTTTTTGCAAGCAGAGCACCTATACTCATCGTATTCGCCCGTGCTGTCCATCTTGCCCGGTATAGCTGGTAAATTATCGACGCTTACCGACCATAACTATATCACTTTCGACTTGGATTATTGATGACTCCGCGGATTGCTAAACTTGTCACCGTGGCAGCAATAATGGCCACCCACGTACACTCGCTAGGTGAAAATTCTGACGAACGAAAAAATGCTGCTAGTACCGCTTACCCGATAGCTATCTAGCCATTCGATAGATAAAAATGGTCACCACTTAACACTGATCACATTGACCCATCTTTAACACAATTTCACAGACTTATTCCACTCAATAATTAACTATTAGGCGGAGCGATCCTCAAGCACGTCTGTCACTCGCAAGAGAGAGAGAGAGAGAGAGAGAGACAGAGACAGAGACAGAGACAGAGAGACAGAGAGAGACAGAGAGAGAGACAGAGAGAGAGAGACAGAGAGAGAGAGACAGAGAGAGAGAGACAGAGAGAGAGAGACAGAGAGAGAGAGACAGAGAGAGAGAGACAGAGAGAGAGAGACAGAGAGAGAGAGACAGAGAGAGAGAGACAGAGAGAGAGAGACAGAGAGAGAGAGACAGAGAGAGAGAGACAGAGAGAGAGAGACAGAGAGAGAGAGACAGAGAGAGAGAGACAGAGAGAGAGAGACAGAGAGAGAGAGACAGAGAGAGAGAGACAGAGAGAGAGAGACAGAGAGAGAGAGACAGAGAGAGAGAGACAGAGAGAGAGAGACAGAGAGAGAGAGACAGAGAGAGAGAGACAGAGAGAGAGAGACAGAGAGAGAGAGACAGAGAGAGAGAGACAGAGAGAGAGAGACAGAGAGAGAGAGACAGAGAGAGAGAGACAGAGAGAGAGAGACAGAGAGAGAGAGACAGAGAGAGAGAGACAGAGAGAGAGAGACAGAGAGAGAGAGACAGAGAGAGAGAGACAGAGAGAGAGAGACAGAGAGAGAGAGACAGAGAGAGAGAGACAGAGAGAGAGAGACAGAGAGAGAGAGACAGAGAGAGAGAGACAGAGAGAGAGAGACAGAGAGAGAGAGACAGAGTACGGATGTCTTTTGATTTTCTTCTTCAGCATTAAATTTTTCAAAGGGACCACTGCATGCTACCAACTCATGATTCCTATCAAGTACCTTATGCTTATTCACACATCCAGGGTGGTAAAACAGTTTCACACAAGTCTTACATCGCACTACTTGGCTTTTGATTGGCTTTTTGCAAGCAGAGCACCTATACTCATCGTATTCGCCCGTGCTGTCCATCTTGCCCGGTATAGCTGGTAAATTATCGACGCTTACCGACCATAACTATATCACTTTCGACTTGGATTATTGATGACTTCGCGGATTGCTAAACTTGTCACCGTGGCAGCAATAATGGCCACCCACATTTTGCAAGCAGAGCACCGATACTCATCGTATTCGCCCGTGCTGTCCATCTTACCCGGTATAGCTGGTAAATTACCGACGCTTACCGACCATAACTATATCCCTTTCGACGTGGATTATTGATGACTCCGCGGATTGCTAAACTTGTCACCGTGGCAGCAATAATGGCCACCCACGTACACTCGCTAGGTGAAAATT
>NW_014333473.1:2911-8177 GCF_000341935.2 Cephus cinctus
ATTATTGATGACTCCGCGGATTGCTAAACTTGTCACCGTGGCAGCAATAATGGCCACCCACGTACACATCTAGGTGAAAATTTTGACGAACGAGAAAATGCTGCTAGTATCGCTTACCCGATAGCTATCTATCCATTCGATAGATAAAAATGTTCACCACTTAAAACGGATCACATTGTCCCATCTTTCACACAATTTCACAGACTTATTCCACTCAATAATTAACTATTAGGCGGAGCGAGCCTCAAGCACGTCTGTCACTTGCAAGAGAGAGAGAGAGAGACTGAGAGAAACTGAGAGAAACTGAGAGAGACTGAGAGAGACTGAGAGAGACAGAAAGACTGAGAGAGACTGAGATTGATTGATTGATATTTTATTAGCCTTCTCGGCTATTTTTCTACATAAATTACATTAATCGAGTACATAATATTTACTTAACTAAAGATACAACATAATCTTTTAACGTTATTTTAAATTGTTCTATTCTCTCGCACTTTTATACTAGGGCTGAGGCCCTGTAAGTATAAATGTAAGAAGTATTACAATACAGAACTTAACTAATATAAAAATATAATAACATAGTAAAATATAAAATATAAAATAAAATATAACGTATAACAAAACAGTGCTTAAACTAGTAACGGTATGCCGAATAAGGGATTAAAGCTAAGTTACAAACTAAGAAGAAAGGCATGCAACGCAGACTTAAAAGTAGGTAGAGTGGGTGTATCACGAATAGTACCCGGCAGTGAATTCCAAAATTTAACCACCGATATTAACACCGAATTTTGGAAAGCAGAGGTGCGGCAACGAGGGTAAATCAGGTCAATAGGATGTGACCGTGTTACAGGACCAGACGTTGGTCTGGATGAGATGGTCTCGAGTTGACGAAAAATAAAAGTAGGCATCGCGATATGAACAGCCTGACGAATGACGATACCGAGAAAATATTGCCGCCGCTGAGAGACACTGAGCCATTTTAGGGTACGTAGATGCGGGGTAATGTGCTCGTATTTACGGATCCCTAGAATAAAACGAACGCAGGCGTTTAAGATTCGCTGTAATCTAATGTTTTCCTCGGTGGTAATGTCTAAAAATACAAGAGAACAGTAGTCAATAAGCGGAAGAATCAACGATAAAACGAGTTGCTGTTTGAGCGCTCTACCTAAAAACTGTCCATTGGCTCTTAATTGGTAAAGGGTTTTATATGCCCTATTACATATGCTAGTGACATGCTGTTGCCAATTAAGTGTCGGAGATATGAGGACTCCTAAGTTCTTGGCCGAGTTGGCGAACGGAATTATAGAGCCATCGACGACAACATCTCGAATATCCTCGAATCTGAAGGCATTGACATACCTGGAAGAGCCAAGTATCATAGCTTTGGTCTTAGACGGGCTCAACCGAAGTTTGTTCTCTTTAGACCATTCACAAATACACACGATGTCTTCGTTGATCTTCGCGATAAAGAGATTCACAGCGGTCGGTGCAGAGTGAATATAAATTTGGAGGTCATCGGCATATTTAATTATAGAGCAGTTTTGAATTTGCTGGTCAATATCTGCAATATAGAGAGAGAAAAGCGTTGGACCCAAAACTGAACCCTGGGGGACCCCGAAGAGACAGCTGACCACTTCAAAGTGCCATCAGAGGTGCGGACAGCCTGCTTACGACCGGTCAGGTATGACCAGAACCAATTTAAGGTGGACCAGGAAAAATTTAAGAGTGCAAGTTTATTAATCAGCAAAGCATGATGCACCGTGTCAAAGGCCTTTGAGAAGTCGAAAAGCACCAGCACAGTGACCATTCGATCGTCTATGGCCCGGCGAACATCGTCAGTGAGCCTGATGAGAGCATTCTGCGTAGATCCGCCTGAGATGAACCCAAACTATGATTGATCAAGATACCCGTAGCGCTTGAGATAATCTAACATGTCCTTACGAACTATGCGTTCCAGCAACTTTGAAAATTCGCAAAGGAGCGAGATCGGTCTGAAGTCATTAGACTCTGATGGATTGGTCTTCTTCGGCACAGGAACAATAATAGAGCTCTTCCAAGCCATTGGAAATGTAGACGTAGAAAGCGAGGAGTTAAAGACATCCAAAAATATTGGAAAGAGAGATAGAGCACAGTGCTTCAAGAAGAGCGTAGGGAAGTTATCAGAGCCAGAAACATGCGAGTCGGTGAATCTCATATGAGGTAAAAGACACTCGGGAGTGACATACTTGAAATAAAACTTTGAGTCATCAAAGCACATGTTCCTACTTAATACCTCAGGAGGCTCAGGAGAGTCCGAACTGAATGCTGAACAGAAGAAGTCATTAAGCTCGTCAGGCGACGATGTAATAGCACATGATTTCTTAGAACCAGATACTACACCGACTTTTTTTTAGCTCTTGCCAAACCTGCCTGGAGTCCTTCAGTTGAGCAAGACGTAAACTACAATAATTAGCTCTGGATTTAGACATTAGCACCTTTACCTGATTACGTAATCGACGGTATGCAGTACGATCAGCTTCTGAGCGAGTTCGTCGAGCTTTAGTTCGCAGTCTATTTCGAGACCGAATCAAGTCTCGAAGTTGATCATTTAACCAAGGCGCAGGAGGTCGCCTAATATTGATTTTTCGCCAAGGAGCAAATCTGTTTAAAATAGTAGACAACTGATCATTTAAATACTCTAATTTGCACTCAGCGGACCGACACTCTAGCAAAGGGGATCAGTCTAAGTTTAATAGTTGCGTTTGAAACTCAGGATTTTGTAACCCACGCCACATCCGCCTCCTAACAGTAGAAGCAGAGTCAGAAGAACGTACTAATCGGAATTCGTATTTTATATGAATTAAATCATGAGCTGACAGAAAGGGTAGAGGATACAGACCATGGCTCCGAATTTTTTCGGTAGATTCCACAACACATAAATCTAGCCAGGTAGAAGAAGTTGCAGTATGATGAGTAGCACAGAACGGTACTAGATGCAAATTGTAGCTCTGAAAGAGTTTCAATATGTAAGTTCTATCAAAGTTATCGGTACATAGGTCAGTATTCCAATCGCCCATTAAGATATTAGAGACGTAGTCTTGGCAGACGGAAGAGAAGATATGCTCAAGATGGTTAGAGAAAGCAATTTTTGGTGGTCTGTATACAACATCAACCAAAAGCTTGGCAGACTCAGGTCTCGAAACTTCGATGAATAAGAATTCAGGACGCGGAATATAAGTTGATGATGCTGATGAAGTGCTAATTTTTGCAGAAATCAGGTCACGAATAAAGATACAAACTCCACCACCTTGCTTGCCAATTCTATCACAACGAAAGAGACGAAATCCTGGCAGACTAACAGCGCTGTCGTAAATGTGTGGCTTGAGCCATGATTCTGAGATCAAAATTAAATCATAGTGACTATTGCCGAAGTAGTTAAGGAATTCGTCAAAATGAGCCGCAATAGACTGAGCATTGACATGACAGATATTTAGAGAGTAGGCAGGACGAATAAGCTGAGACGATGTTGGCGGTGGAGTTTCAGAACTTCACAGTAAACGTTCGATGTCCTCCAGGTTGTTGATCTCAATAATTGTCGAGTTATTGTCTTTTTTAACTTTAACAGTACCATTACGGACCCAGACATACTGGTAATTCTTGGTTCTTGCAGCATCCCGAGTAGCACGGAGAAGTTTATATAGATCAGACGGTAAATACTCATTAATATAGATACGAGAATCAGAAAATGAAGCATTGACTTCTTTCGCAGTGAGAGTACCTTTAAGACGTTTTGAAGTCAAGACTGCATTACTTAATTCCGGAGAAGAGAGACCGATGAATAACATCCTCGGTTTGTCGGCAGTTGTTGTGGTTGTGTTACGCATACGTGAGAGTTCAGTGATCTGTGTACTGTCGACAGTGACATTTAGAGTCGCAAATAACAACAACACAGAGTCGCGGTCACTAAGATTACTCATTTCAGGCAAACCAGAAATGACAAGATTTCTGCAATATTTTTCATATTCGAGAGTACGGATACGCGCAGTAAGAGGCAGAACGACATTCGAGATATCCGAGACAGTGCATGGATGCTTAGAAAACCGGGTTTCCAAAGAATGCATTCTGTCAGTAATTTCTTTATCGTGATCAGAGCAACCAGTTTCAAATGCTTCCAAGCGATCCACTAGCACCCCCTGTTCGCGTGTTAAATTTGCAGTTGTCTCTTCAACTGCAGCAATTTTATCCGTTAAGGAGTTTAGCTTGTTGAGACACCCACGAATATCAACCTTAAGTTCATCTAGATCAGCTAGTTTGTTCCTAACATCCCGCAAAGCAACATCCATGCCGTCAATTTTCGAGCTTAAATTAGACACAAGAGTACTAAGTGAAGCAAGTTGCGCACAAATATTCGTAGTACCAGCGGATGACGTAGCAATTGTGGCACTCGGCGTCTGATAAGTAAAGCCAGCATTTTTAGCGCACGCAAAACAGTTTATAACTTTCAAATCCGGAAGAGTATCAACACATAACTGTTTCAACAGACACGCACGATGAAATTCATGGGTAGCAATAGCACATAATCTACACAAATTCTCAGTAGCAACAAATCTAGAGCAGAGCCCACAGTTGACGGGTGGCATCTTGAACACGGATACACAGCTACACTAACGTAAGAGATTGGTATCCTATGATATTGCGGTATAGAAGTGAGCACACCTGAGCGAACAGGCAAGCGGAGCGCAAGTAGATGAAGGGGATAACCAAACGTTATTGTCACTTGAAGATCACTGAGGTTGGAGATACAGCTTAAGGCTGTAGTAATAATGACAACAGGAACAAACAGACAGCGTTCGCCCGGTAGAGTGTAGAAGGTAGTACAGGTGACGATATTCACAAGTATTCACCAATCACTGTAGTCTAAGTACCATGCCCAGGACAACGAATCAGAGGGATGATAGGCTAAGAGAGAGCCCTGCCGTATTAACTCAATCAGTGCGAGAGCCATGGGGGATGCCAAGGAACGGCAACAACCGCCCAGAGACCAGAGAACAGCAGAAACAAATTCCAAAAGGAGAGAGAGAGAGAGAGAGAGAGGCGCGCGCGCGCCTTCTATGCGACGTATCTGGTGTACGCTGATATATATTGACCTATCCGATTCAAAAAACTCGTCTTTTTACCTATCTTTTTCAACATATATTCACAGAGAGAGAGAGAGAGAGAGAGAGAGAGAGAGAGAGAGAGAGAGAGATTGATTGATTGATTGATTGATTGATTGACCTATCCGATT
>NW_014333473.1:8415-29736 GCF_000341935.2 Cephus cinctus
ATTGATTGATTGATTGATGTTTATTAGCTTTCTCAGCTATTTGTTGTACATATTTTACATGCATGTATGACACACTTAATTAACTGTACTTATAATATACTCTTATAACATTCTCTTAAATGTTATCAGTTTTTCACAACTTTTGACCTCAGTTGGTAGCGCGTTATACATTTTCACTCCTTCATAGAACATGCTTTTTTGGGCACTTCTAGTTCTCCTGAATTCTATTGCGATATTTTCCGCTTGTCGTGTAACCCTATCAGTTTTAGATGTCACAATAATGAACTTATTCGCTACTTCTTTCGGCATCAGATTCTTTACGCCCTTGTAAATATATATACACACATTAAAGTATAGTCTCTGTCTAACACTCATAAACTGAACCGCTTGTAACATAACTTCTATCTTTGTATACCTGCTGCATTGCAATATGACACGCATCGCTCTGTTTTCCGCTATCTGCAGTTTATTGAGAGAGAGAGAGGCCCCGTAAACCGGAATACAGAAAGTGAATAGATATATCATAGTGACTAAAGTGGAAAGTGAAAGTAAGTATACTAAGAAACAAGTTTAGGCTAATGCTTATATATAGTTACTCGTGGAAGTTCAGGGTGTTCAGGTGTTCCGCTCCGTAGTTCCTTGTATCTACGTACTGTTCGTGGAAGTCCAGGGTATCCAAATATTCCGCTCCGTAGTTTTCTGTATCTAGGTGTCTGATGGGGATGTTCAGGGTGTCCAGGTGTTCCGCTCCGTAGTTTCTTATATCTAGGTGTCAGACGTGGAAGTTCAGGGTGTTTAGGTGTTCCCCTCCGTAGTTTCTTGTATCTAGCTCCATAGTTTCCTGTGTCCAGGTGTTGGATATGGAAGTCCAGGGTGTCCAGGTGTTCCGCTCCGTAGTTTCTTGTATCTAGCTCCATAGTTTCCTGTGTCCAGGTGTTGGATATGGAAGTCCAGGGTGTCCAGGTGTTCCGCTCCGTAGTTTCTTGTATCTAGGTGTCGGACGTAGAAGTCCAGAAAAGTGTGTAACGAGCGCCGCTTTGGCGCTTCGCTCAAACTATAATATCCTCTCTGGTGTTCGCACGGCCTGAGGTACGTAAATAATCCAGCACACTCTCCTCTCTTACGTTTACCACACGGCTTCAACAAGCTGGACACCATTAACGACGCTTATATGCATTGAAGATTACATTTTCTATAAAAATTTGTATATGTTTTTATGCAATTCTAGAAAAAGGGATTTACAAATTAAATTTATATTCTATTAAGCATTTTCAACAACGCAATATATTTTTCTGATTAGCAACATCATAATGTATTTACATTTTATATCTGTGACAATATAGATTTCTGTGCTTAGAGCTTCTATGTCCAGTTGAGCAAAAAAAACTTGTGATATCCCCCAAAAAACACTTACGTGTAACAAACTACGCCAAGTACAGGAGTGCTGTGTATTCCTCTAATAAAAAGTATTGATATCAGATTATTGAGGCCAAGTATATAAGTCACTACATGTTTGCCTATTATATGATCTAGTACTGGCCTATCATTTTAATTGTATTTTCAAAATTTCCTGTAACGTTTTCACTACTCTTTTACATTACTACTGCTTCTCGTAGTTGATTATGATTTAATGGTTATTTAATAATTAATAAAACTTCAGCTGATTCCTTATCGAGTACTACTTGGCGGGTCCGTGCATTACTTGACATAAATTTAGGTTCATTATGCCAGTCATCAAACTCAAAACTAATGTCAACTTTCTATATAGAGCTTATTAACAATAACTTGTTAATAATAAACACGGTAAAAGCTTAATAACAAACATATAGTTTTAGGATACTATTGGTACGTTCAAAGTAAGTACTTTGGAATTCCTGCCACGGACCCGCTAAGTAGTACTCGATAAGGAATCATCTAAAATTTTATTAATTATTAAATGACCATTAAATCATAATCAACTACGGGAAGTAGTAGTAATGTAAAAGAGTAGTGCAAACGTTATAGGAAGTTTGGAAATACAATCAAAATGATGGGTCAGTGCTAGATCATATACAAGGGGGATTCGACAAAATAGTATACTCTGGGACAAAGAATAAAACAAGACGATTGTAGACTAGGATTAGGTTGGCTGTCCTAACCGTAGGCCAGGGCTAACATCACCCGAAGTCTGAAATCGTTTTTTATCCCGTGTCACACACTATATTTTTCATACTGCCTGCATTGAAACTGGGAGTTTTAATGTGTAACGCCAGTAAAAAAGAGTGGCTTACAATAACCAAATGCAATTCTGAGAGGGATAATATGAAGTCAGCGACTAATTTAGCGGGCAGAAAGTAAGAGCCCTAGGAGAAAGCTTCTGCCCTAGGGCGGGCAATGGGCAAAATCGGCGTTTGTTGCCTCCTAAAAAATCGGATCGATCTGAAATTGGTTCGTTTCGACTGGCTAAACAGTCGATGAAACTGATTGTTTCAATGCAGATAATATGAAAAGTAAATTATATATGCTTGAAAGTGTATTCAAACTCTATTCTTTATCTTTTACAGAAAACAATTCTAAAATCGCATTAACACAGTTAGTAAATACAGGAGGCACCCAGGTATTCATAAATCTGTTAGTTAATTTGCAGTATAGAGATTCTATTATGGCGGATGCAATTGTTCAAGACGTCCTATGGGTTTTAGGACAGGTAATAAAATATTACATTTTTATTGCATTTTATTACAAATTCGTAATAAAATTATTTTCCAGATAGCACAAAAAGACCACAAGTTTGCAATGAAGGTGAAACTATTGAATTCCACAAAGCTCTTTCATTATTTATTGAAGCAGTATTACAATCATGATAACGCATTGCAGTCCTTATTAATGATTATAAAAAATCTAGCAAATAATTGTGAGTAATTAATTTTAAATAATTATAACTAGTTAAACAATTTTTGGATTCATCACAGCATCTTCGGTGCAAGCACTGGTGAAGGACGGTATCGTTGCTACATTTGAGAAGACACTTGTCTATCTTGGTCACACGCCTCATCTGAAACTTAAAATACTTCTTGAATGTTTTAAACAGTTTACAGTTAGCAGTACGTATATGAATAACGCTGCATGAAATTTTGTCTAGAACATGAAGTTTCAAAGTACATGCGAGTATCTCGTTTCAGGGCTCTGCTGTACAAAGTTTGTGAAAGTTGGACTGGTGCACTTATTAATGCAAACGTTTGAGAAATGGGAAAAATTTGACGGACAGCTCACGTTGAAAATATACAATTGCACTTTAAATATATTACAGCATCTTTGCCATATAAGTAAGTCTCTGTGTATACTGAGCGGTATTAATGGCATCTCAGAGCGAAGTTAGAAGAACAGTGGCAAATCGAGAGTAGTGGGGATAGCCTTTTCCCCTGGGTTGGGATACCATTTCTGTCACGAGTCGGAGGAGTCCCGTATAACAGTGTGTCTCTCGTTCCTAGGGACGATTCCCTATGAGACTCTCTCACTCGTTGTTATTTGGTGGCGTAGCAAGTCCCTGTAGCGTGTATAAGAGCATTTCACTTAAAACAATGGGCTCTCGTGCTTCCACTAATACCTCAGCCACCGGCAAGGAAGTTCGCCGATAGAAGCTGTGAGTCCAAGCGAGATCCTTTTATAGGGAGGGTGCGAGTGCATAAGCGAGGCACTCTTATACGTGCTACAGGGACTTGCTACGCCACCACTAACAACAAGTGAGAGGGTCTCATAGAGGATCGTCGCTAGGAGCGAGGAAAACGCTATTATGCGGGACTCCTCCGACTCGTGATATAAATGGCGTCCGAGCCAGGGGAAAAGGCTACTCCCGTTATCCTCTGGTCTGGCTTCCTTGTAATCTGCTGGCTTTGCCACTCACTTTGCCACTGTTCCCCTAACTTCTCTCTGCGACGCCATTAATGCCGCTCAGTGTACATGTCCATACTAATGGTTACGGTCACGTAACAGTTATCGCTAGAACGTTTTAAAAGGGTCTCTATCCTGTTAATTTTCTGTTTTTTTTTTTTTTTTTAGGATCAGGAAGAAAAACGATTAAATCCAATGATGGTTTACAATTGCTTTATACATTTTGTACTAACTGCCCTGAAGACAAATCATATGATCGCTTATTGTTCCGTGTGTGTGGAATTATTAATCAATGTTTGGAGAAGAAAGAATTACCGGTTCCAGAGATGTCTCCAGCAAGGTAAATGCCATGAAAAAACCGTATAGCATTGGTTAAAGTTTATTGTTGTATACGGAATGGATTCCGATCTCACACACAAGGTATTCTATTGAGGCAGTTGGCTTTATCGATCAAAGCTCGAAAACATGCCTATAACCGACGGGCTTGGTCAAACAACCCCCCCGCCCCCCCCTTTCCCGAGTCTCATGTATTTGAACCGATCAGCGTTTTTTTATGACATGTAAGAAGGCACACAACTTCCAGCCAATTAATCGTTAATAAATCGTATTTTTCTATAACACATCTTCAGTTAGCCGTTATGACCGAACCCACGTCGCAATAGGTTATAGGCCTAGTATAATAACGTAAAAGATATTTTCGGGAAAAAATTCTCGCAAGTCTGAAATTTCACTGAACGTTGTTTTTGAGGTTATATCCCCGCCAGAGTGGAACAAAGGAAAACATAACATAAACGATGAAATGGAAGGCGAGTTAACTAGGGTGGTAAAGTTAAATAACATCGAAAACTAAGAAGCCTGGAGATTCCAAATTCGGATCATCATAAATTCGTACGGCGTGTTGAACATCGCATTGGAGACGGAGGTGAAAGTAAAGGATCCGGGCGACGCGGCTAACGAGCATGCGTGCGCCGAATACAAGAAAAAGCTTACAGCATGAATGAAGGCCGATGCAACAACACAAAAGGTGATCGTGGGTATAGGAAACCAGCCCATGCACTATATAATTAACTGCCCAACGGCATCTGAGATGTGGCCTAAACTAACGTCCATCTACGAGCAGAGATCCGATGCAAGCGTGCACATACTGCACCAAAACTAGTATAATGCAACTAAACAAAACTCAGATGACATCGAAAAGCACATTCCAGCTTGGAGGAAATAGCACACAGTTTGAAACTGGTGGGTAAGCAAATCGCTGATTCAATGATAATCACAAAAATCCTAATGACCTTGCCAACCAGCTACCGGTACTTCGTTAACGCTTGGAAATCGATGCAAGCGGGAGACCGCATGCTGGAAAATCTAGAAGCTGGATTTATGACGGAGGAAATTAGGCACATTGTCTGACAGGACAAAAATGGAAACGAATTTACCTCAGGTGCACAGCAGGGAAGGTCAAGATGTGGCGAGAGAAACTGATCGAGGGGCACAACAAAACCAGCTAACTGCTATGTGTGTGGGTAACCCGGATACTGGGCCAGAGAGCACCAGCAGCGGCAGGACAACAGCAACCGAGGTTGCCGAGGAGGCTCAGGGGCCCTTGGGAGAAAATTACATGACCAGGCCATGATAAGTGAAGCACTCACATCAGCAATCATGGAGAATACAAGAGATGCAGGGTAGTATCTGAACTCCGGAGCCAGTCATTACATATTTGTCATTACAAGCCAGTCATTACAATCGAATTAACTCGTTCACAACATACGAAGGCCTCGATTTCTCAAAAAATGTATGCATTGGGGATGGGAACTGCATCCCAGCCATTGAAAGGAGATCAGTAAACATAATCATGTACGACGGGAAAAATTGGAATGAAAATCACCTCTTTGATGTATTATTCATACCAAAATTATAATGTAACGTGCTTTCACTCGATGCAGCAACAGACAAAGGCTTGAGGACAAGCCTCCAGTCGACGGACACAACGTGCGAGCTAACGAAAAATGAACGCACATTCGTCACGAGATGACGTACTGGGAAGCTTCATGTCATGAACTTCCAAATCAGTGAGCCAAAGGAGTCAAGATGGAAGCAGAACCCCCCTCGAGCGCTAGTAGGCTGTATCAACACGCTGCAAGAATAGCATAAAAGGCTTGCACACTAGAACTTCAGACACGTAAGACAAGCACTCAATAGACTTCAGATTCCCGTGAGTGAAAAGAATAACCCGTTCTGCGAGGCTTGCTCGAAAATGAATGGGATCGGCGAGATCCTTCACGCCTCTGTGGACCCATGCCGACAAATTCGCTAGGAGGATCAAGATATTATCTGCTGCTGAAGGAAGACTATTCTCATTATCGGTAAGTATACTTCATTGAAAGTAAGTCTGAAACTGCGAGCTGCATCGAGAATTTCAAACAAACAGTGCCTGGGAGGTAATCAAGTATTCCGCACAGATAACGGGTTAGAATTCATCAATAACGAGATAAAAAAATTGAATTAGACACCAAAGGGCCGTGGCGTACACACCATAGGAAAACGAATTGGCAGACGGCGACAGTCGCATGCTGAATCAGATAGGACGAACGCTACTACTAGTCAGCGGGCGAGGAACAAAGTTCTAGGTGGAGGCGATCAACACAGCCGTGAGTATTTTTAAATAGAGCAGGACCAACAGTTTAAAGAGTGTGACACCGTCAAAGCTATCGTCCTATAGGAAGTCAAACATAGAAAACCTGCACATTTTTGGCGAAGAAGTTTTTGTCCACGTGTCGAAGGAAAAACGCAAAGCTCTGGATGCGAACACCAGAAGAGAGCATTTTGTCGGCTACGGTAAAGGTGCAAAAAGGGTATCGTGTATGGTAACCCGACCGCAACGAAGTAAAAACCGTCAGGGACATAGTTTTCTCCGGACGAGCGAAATTTACCGCACAAGAAGAAAAGAACGGCGATCAACTGCTGATCGGCCAATACACATGCTCGAATGAGAGTGAAAAGGAAGGAGATGATGGCGAAGCGGCAAAAGAGGCCAGGGAACAGCAAGAGGAACAAAATATCGAATACGAACCTGAAGAGGCAGAAGTAGAGGCATGATCTGAAAATGAGGAGGATCGAGCTCAACGAGAAAGTCGTTAGTTATGAGATAGGGCGATGTTGCAACGCCCCATCAGATACTGATATCAGGATATCGACAACCTATTCCTGGCCGAGACACAAGAATCCCTCTCCTACAAAGAATTTATACAAAGCAGCGACGCTGTATAATGGAAGAGAACGATGGATGAGGGGTTCGAATCTCTTACCAAAAATCCTCTGTGGGACCTCACAAACGAGGCAAAAAATCAGAGAATAATAGATAGCAAATGGACCTCACAGCTGACAATAGGGGGCGTCAGAAATACTCAACCATGGAATGAGGTGAAGCATTGTGGTCGGGATGGGCCTATAAAAGAGGAGTCAATGGAGATTAATGGGCTTTTTTCCTCGGGACTACGTTGGTGGGACGACTTGGACGCCAGACCTCGACTCTGAGTCATCAGATAAGCATTGTTTTTATCATAACGGTTTAGATACTAGTTTTCCTCGGACCAATAAACCAAGCGACTATGTTTATATCGTTTTAAGTTATTCCATTTACCCTCAGTGCTGTCCCCCTTTTTATAATAGTTACGACGTTTCAACGCATTCATTGTTATAACAATGTTTTTGTAATTGTTTAAGTCATCCTGGGTTACATAAATCTCATTAGATATCTTCCTGAATAAGAGTTCAATCAAACAATTAGTTTTCGGATAACGGAGAGAGAGAGAGAGAGAGAGAGAGAGAGAGAGAGAGAGAGAGAGCCTGTCAATATAAATTGAGACATCGACATATACATATAATACTTAAATGCTAAACTTATCGTTGGTTAATATACGCTTACTAGATATATTATTACTATTCTTATCCTAAGTTACTACAAGCTAGTGTCCGGCCTCTAGGAGATGTGCATGCAGAGCATTTTTAAATGACCCCAGTGTGGGCTTTTCACGAATACCAATGGGTAGTGAGTTCCATAGCCTAATTGTAAATTGTAATGGCAGTCAAAAAGTTTTGGACATATATGCATACTCCACCACCTTGCTTGCCTACTCTGTCACATCGTATAAGATTGTAGCCAGGCAGGTTCACGATACTATCATCGATGTGCGGCTTAAGCCATGTCTCTGATACCAAAATTATGCTGTCATGACCGGTGCAGAAATAGTCAATAAACTCGTCGCGATGTGCGGTGAGCGATTGTGCATTAACGTGACAGATAGCAAGTGAGTGTGCGTGTTGATTTTTGGTGAGAGAGTTACTTTGTGGTGGAGCTTCCGCGTTTCAACCATTTGCTCTATATCCTGATTATTTACAATAGTAATGACAGAGGAGTTACTATCCTTTTTTACCCTAATAATGCCGTTCCGCACCCACACATATCGGTAATTCTTAGTCTTCGCTGCTTCGCGAGTGGCTCGCAACAGTTTGTGTAGATCAGGCGGCAGGAACTCATTGATATATACATTTGTATCCGGGAAGCCTGCATTGATTTCCTGCGCTTTGACAGTGCCTTTCATACGCTTAGCGAGCAATATCAAGTCTCTTATTACCGGAGAACAGACACTGACTAAAATCGTTCTGGGCCTGTCAGTGGCAACGGAGTTACGCATGCGCGAGATATCCATGATTTGTCCGCTGTCGACCGTGGCCTTGAGGGCCGACAATAACGATAGTACAGCCTGTCGATCACTAATATTATCAATCTCAGGTATGCCCGATATGGTGAGCATATTGCTATATTGCTTATATTCAAGGGCTCGAATCCGTGCAGTCAGAGGCTGGACAGCTGCTGTTACGTTAGACTCAGATCCAGATTGTTCAGTTAGCCGAGTTTCTAGTATTGAGAGCCTATCTCCTATAGCCTTATCATAATCGGTAATACGTCTCTTAACTATCCCAACGCGCTCCGATAGTTCGTCATGTCCACGCGTTAATTTCACAGTAGATTCTTCGACTACATTGATTTTGTCAGTTAGCGCATTCAATTTGTTCAGGCACCCGCGGACGTCTGTCTTCAGCTCGTGTAATCCTGATAGTTGCTGCTTTATCAGTGCGACATCGCGTAATGCCGGCTCCATTCCATCAATTTTCGTATTCAGCTTTACCACAAGTGCATTCAGTGCGGCGAGCTGTGCGCCAATATTCGAAGACTGTGCCATTGATGAAAGAGAACTTGTCGGCACAGCCGACAGTGGTTCAGGGGTCGCTAATGCTATTTTAACGCAGGTGGGACATGTTGCAGTTTCAGAGTTTTCCGAGAAATCTGATCCTAAGTGATTCTTCAGACACACTGGGTGAAATCCATGATTTCCTGTGCTACATAATTTACACAATTCATCAGCGCGAACAAATTTGAAACATAGGCCACAATTGACATTGCATATCGTCACGTGTAGTATGGATGTCACAGCCGCACTAAGTGAAAAATTATAGATAGTAGTGTTTACGTTTAGATTGTAATCCCAGGCGTGAAGAGTGGGGCAACAGTAGGTATAATTAGTCCTTAGTTATCACACTTAGCGCGTGGTGTTGCTGTGCGGTGAGGATGAGCCCAAAGTCGTGTGCGATGATGTGAGAGAAACGTGCCTTTGAGTGTCTAGTGTAGGTAGTGTTATGATCGTGTCCAGATCAGCCAATGAACGTGACAGTGAGCCAGGTTGTGCCGCCAAATTGATAGAGTGACAGTAGAGGTTAGAAGACATGCCTCAGATAAAATGACTTGTTAACCCGCAGCTTTGCTGTAGAAGCATCGCCGAGTATGCTCATCAAAAACTTGAGCCACGGGACAAGCCAGTAGGCTGCAACAAAGGCCGACACGGGGCACGAGAACAGCAGAAAAGTTGCGAAAAGAGAGAACAAAAATCAGTGGGTATAAGTCTACTTACAGACAGAGAGAGAGAGAGAGAGAGAGGGAGTGAGAGGGAGAGGGAGAGGGAGAGGGAGAAAGAGGGAGAGAGAGGGAAAGGGAGAGGGAGAGAGAGAGAGAGGGAGAGAGAGAGAGAGAGAGAGAGAGAGAGAGAGAGAGAGAGAAGATTGATTAACTTTATTTATGCCATAGCATTGCTTATTGGCAAGGTTGAATATAGGTACATTTAAGTTTGATTACAGTGATTAGTAGGAATGATAAGCTTTGGTAAAATAGATATAATGCTATGAGAAAAAAGAAAATGAAAACTAAAATACAAAAGGAGAAAAACAAGATTATACATGCAAGAGTATGTGTTGCAGTAGGATAAACCGATACATATAATTAATCCTATAACCAAGGTACCTTATGCAGTAAAAGAACATAACTGGAGATAAGATAAGATGAGGTAAGACTATTAATTAAACCATAAAAATAAAACAATAAATTGAAAATAAGATTAGATGAAAGCGACTAAAGATGAGATAAGGTAGTTCTGTAGTGCGCAGCAAACACATTTGCTCCCTATTCTAATAGGTGCCATGAACCTAAGGAAAGACAATCTAAGACAAGTAATACGCAGCGATACCAGCAATACCAGCAATACCAAGGCAACCCAGGCCTCTCAGGCACTTTCGGACTCCTGAGCATCAAGTACAAAAAGATGAGAGGAGAGAAGTTTTTTGAAAATAGATAAGGAAGGAGCTGAGGTAATATGTGCTGGAAGAGACCTCCAGAAGTACAGCGCAGAAAGGTGAAATGAATTACGGTAAGTAGTAGTGCGGTGTTGGGGGATATCAAATGACAAAGCAATTGACTGGTGCCTTGTTGGATAACGACCAATCGGATCTCGCCGCGCGAAGAGGTCTTGAAGATAGGAAGGAGAGCTCATATAGAAAATTCGGTAGGTAAGGACGCCTAGAAAATAGAAACTCCTATTCTTAACTGTCAACCATTTGAGTCTCAGTCGATAGGGGGTAATGTGCTCATCCCGTCGCAAATCGAATATAAAGCGGATGCTCATATTCATCAGCCGCTGAAGTTGCAAGTCAAGAGAAGCTGTGGGGTTAAGAAATACATTGCAACAGTAGTCCAGATGAGGAAAGATGAGAGTGGATACTAGCTTGATTCTGAGGTCACGAGACAATGAGTTTTTGTAATGCTTAAGCCTATGTAGTGCAAAATGCACTTTTTGAGAAATTAGAGCAACATGCCTTTTCCATGATAAGTCAGAATACAACATAACACCTAGATTGCGAACAGTGTTGACGACTGGTACTTGAATGTTATTAATTAACACTGGGGGAAAGGAGACGAAGTCCAAGGTCCGGATATGAGCGTTGCTACCTAAGAAAAGTATTTTAGACTTGGCAAGGTTAAGTTTCAATTTATTGTCGGTGGCAAATTCGAAAATTCTGTGTGCATCTATGGAGACTAGATCAAAACCCTGATCAAGTTGACTGGGAGGACAGGAGAAATAAATTTGAGTGTCATCCGCATAGATCATGTGTTGACTGTGATGTAGGCGAGTGGCTATGTCGTTGATGTAAAGAGAAAATAAAATAGGACCGAGGACTGAGCCTTGCGGTACGCCAGTCGTCGTCGGTAGCCAGCTAGAAATGATTGTGTTATCATTAATAACCGCTTGTGATCGACCTGAGAGATAAGAGAAGAACCAAGCTAATGTAGAGGGGGAGAATCCTACTATTTTAAGCATCGCAAGCAGAAGATCGTAAATCACTGTGTCAAATGCCTTGCTAAAGTCGAACAAGACTAAAATAGTTATAAGCCCTTTGTCAACTCCCCGACGTACGTCGTCGCATACCCTTAGAAGTGCCGTCTGTGTGCTATGGTTAGCACGATACCACGATTGCCTGGGATCAATAATATTGTGATTTGATAGAAAAGTTGAGATTTGGGTGAGCACGACTCTTTCGAAGATTTTAGAAAGCTCACATAAGTTAGCAATTGGCCTAGTGTCAGAAGGTGATAACGGGGTAGGAATCTTCGATAGGGGTCGAATAAATGCTCTCTTCCATATTTCGGGAAAGTGTGAGAGGGCTAACGAGGCATTAAAAATCCTGGTAAGAATGGGAGCCATTAGAGGTAGAGCACTTTTGATACAAATAAGTGGAATACCGTCTGGACCAGACGAATGTGACTTTACTGGAAGAGAGCTTATAACTTCACTGATCAAGCTAATGGTTGTTGGACTAAAGGTAAAGTCATAGTCCGGTTGGTGGATAAGAGACGTTGCACTCAGAAAATCTGCATGGGAGGAAGGTGGCGCAGAGCTTGAAATTGCAGAATAGTAGTCATTGAGGGTATCAGGGGAGAAGAAGTGAAGTGGTGAGGATAGATTGTTCTTGATCAGCCCCAGAGACGCTAGCTCTTTCAACATTTTGGAAGTGTCAGTAATGGAGGTGAGTTTCCGAAGATGATACAGTTCCTTTGTTCGCCGTATATCGAGTGATAGTTTGTCCCTAAAGTGTCTATACTCGGCAAATTTGGTGCTGCTGTCGGATCTTTTGGCACGCGTATACAATGCTCTGCATTGAGAAACTCTAGTGCCTAATTCGGCTGTGAACCATGAGTTCGGGGGTCTCTTGACTGAGAACGTGTTAATCGGAGCATGCATATCAAGTGCCTCTTTGGACGAGGAAGTGAGAAAGGACAGGAGCTGGTCAATATTATCACGATTTAGAAGAGGATCATTTCCAGGAGAAGCTTGTGAACCTCACTTTGTCCTCAAAGAGCAGAGAAGTCAGTGGCACAGAAAGTGCCGTAATTGCGTCTCGTAAGAGTGAAAGTTTCAGGAGGCAGGGCGTGCTCTAAAGCGTAATGGAGATGTAAAAGATCGTGACCTGCTATAAAAGGAGAAACTGATTTTGTATAGACGTGAAGTTTGTCCGAACTATCAATGATGAATGCATCTAGCCACGAGTCACAAGAAGTGGTGTGATAGGTAGGCTCAGGCGGAACTAGATACATTGATGTGGAAGAAACCCAATTTTTTAGAAAGAGAGATTCGAAGACATTGGTATGTAGGTTGCAATTAAGGTCACCGGTGATAATAATATTCTTATACGCATGAGCAATGAGATTGAAGTCATGAAAGAAATCTTCAAATAACCGTCCTTTAGGATGGCGATAAATGGTGGCAAGTAATACAGGTGCCGAGTTTGGGAGTCGCACTTCAAGTAGGATAAACTCAGGAGAATTAGAGAATATACTCGGGGAGGATGAGAGTAGCTTAACTACCAGTGAGTTGTGTATATAACAAGCAACGCCACCACCTGACTTGCCTTCCCGGTCATTCCTAATTATGTAATAGCCTGATATCCAAACCAATGCATCGGAGATACCAGAATGCAGCCACGTTTCTGAGCCAGAGATAAAATGGAAGCAGTTATTTTCAAAATAATGGCGAACATAGTCTATGTGACCAAATAGAGAGTTCGCATTAAAGTGTGCTATGGTGGCGACGTTTGGTCGAGGGGATCGAGAATTAGACTCTTGAGGTAGTCATACAATTTTGGCCAAACCAGAGTCATTGTGAATCTGGATGGCTGGGAATCTTGTAAGACATACAGACATACTTGTAAGAAGCCTCGGCTGCCTTGGCCTTAGTGCGTCGAAAGAGATCGTATTTCTGAGAGGATAATAGCTCGTTTACAAAAATGTTTCCAGTAATGTTTACAGAGAAGACCTCTCTCACTGGAAAATTGCGCTTAGCACGCTTTTTGGCTATAATAAAATCTCGCACCCTAGGGGTCTTAAGTAAAACCACAAGTGAATTTGAAGTTGGCCTAACCGTTATGTCAGGGCCGGTAACACCGGACGATGGAGCTTGCGAGGAAGTAATAGTAGTTGTCTTTTTGTTCATACTACGAATAGACAGGATATCACTAGTAAGATTCGACACACCTAGAGCTGTGAAGATTTTCTGGGTAATCTCTTCCTGGGAATCTGAGATAGCAGACGGAATGCCAGCTATTATAAGCTCATTTGCTGTAGAGGAATGTGATGTTTCAGGTGCATTTGATGCGTAGGAAGTAGTAGCAATCGTGGCTTCTTAACGTTCTAGTCGAGTGGCATGATCTGCTACAACACCTTTTAAATCGGAAAGTGCAGCTAGTGACGCAGAGATTTCAGCATTAAATTTGGTTTGCTGGTCTATAAAATTGGAAAGCTTCGAGAAGATCGCATCAAGAGTCACGTTGGTTTGAGATGTTTGAGGAAAAAGGAGTGGTGGAAATTGATTACTAGAACGAGGGTCAATGATAAGATTTGCTTGACTAGAGCCCGACTGATTGATATTTGACATGGTGGTGAATTGGGTTACGCAGCAGGCACTAGCTGATCTTGAGGCGATGTAACACTTACTGCAACCGGGGTGGAACGATTTGAGACAGATATTGCAATTAATACAATCCCCGGCAACTTTCTTGCTGCACTTAGCACACGTGATGAGCGACATACGGTATGTCAAATAGTGACTGTCAATATTATGTTATAAAGGTTGTTATAAAGGTACACTAAATCTCCAAAATACTGATTTATTTATATGTATATTTTAACTATAAATCTATTTAAAAATCTATTCACTGTTAACGACGTAATGAATCGTAGAAATGTTTAGTAATAAAACTGAGAGACATAAAGACAAAAAGTAGAAGGAGTTTCACCATCGAGGGAGACTTCGTAAAAAAAAAATTATGGCGTACCAAGCTCTTCATCTCAAAACCACACCCTCGGACAGCTTTTTCGTCAATTAAAAGAAAGGAAAATGCACACCACAATTAATCAGAAAAAATAAACTCGAAGGAATGCCTAAGGAAATCGCTGAATTTCTGAAAATGCCAAATCCAGAACTTTATGCGGGCCATTCTTTCCGAAGATCATCAGTTATACTCTGTGCTGATGAGGGTGCAGATATAACGCGAATAAAGAGATTCGGGGTTTGGAAATCGACATCAGTCGCAGAAGGGTATATAGAAGAGTCAGTAGGATATAAACGAAAAACTGGTCAACAAATTCCAGCTGCGATCACAAATTCATCTTCTGAGAGGACAACGTTTGGGAGCGTAAGTGGTCTCGGCACAATCGAAAATGTTGGGCGCCAAGTACCTACCAAGGAGTACCACGAGCTCTCCGCTCGTTCTCGATACAGTAAAGGTCGCGAAAGAGAATTAACTGATTACCACCAGGCAACTAAACCTAAACTTGCCACCAGGCAAACTAAACCTAAGGGCCACACGGCCAACGCAACAGATAGGGCACGGCCAAGAAAAGAATAGAAAACGTAACTAAGCCTAAAGGCTATCCGGAACTCGAAAGATAGTACTAAATTAGACCACATAACGTCCCACAGTACGCCGCTTCAGAGGTTAGCTCCTCGGAAACGTCTCTGCGTTCAAGAGGTACGGAAGGAAGGAATCCAAACAAGGACTTATGGGAAAGCGATAAGAAATGCTACAATTAAATAATCCAAATTAATGAGTTAACGCACCAGAGCTGTATTAAGCAAAAACAAAATTCAAAGAATCGATAAACTCAATAGCAAAGATACAAAAGCAATAATTCAGGCATTACTGAAGGTGCGAGCGAAAGCCAAGCATAGTTTTACAAAAGTCTTAAAATTAATTCACAATGACCGGTATCCAAAATTGGAAGCTATACAATGCAAAAGAAATAAGAATCACAAAATATAAATTAGGAAACTATAGACGCATTCTATTTATCGGAAAATCACGGCAGCGAAGGCGCTACGCGTGAGCGCGCACGCGAGTAAGACGTGGGCTTGATACTTCTGGGCAACGATATCCACGGAAACTAATACAGTCGGAATAATCTACTTACTCGAAATAAACTAATAAATTCGTTTTGAAATAAAATAACAAAATAGCAATACTAATCAAAATCGGAACGCAAGGAAAGGCAGCGGAACGAATGCGCGGTTCCAATTCTCGCACGCGCGAAATTATAACCGCGACCGACAACGGTAATACGAAAAAGTCACTCAAAAGAAATTATAGTAGTTATACAAGAAGAGTTCTAAGTCCAGATTCTTGCACCGATATATTACCGACCCGTGAGTTATCACCCGTGCTAAGTTAGCGACGTTGGGGCCCCCTAGGTTAGCGACGTTGGCGCCCCCTGTGCATGGTAAGTTAGGGTGATTGGGCCCCCTATGAAAGATTTCTGCTTGACGACGGCTGTGAAATTTTTTTTTTAAAAGGGTGCTGCGCGCGCACGAGTCGACGACGCCGACCCCTTCATCGGCTGATGTCATCGGAATGGGGCCCTAGTTTTACGTCAGGTGTCAGGGATCTTACGTCAGGTGTCAGGGATTTTACGGCAGATTTCAGAAATATTACAGCAGATTTTAGGAATTTTACATCAGACGTAATTGAGTACATTGACCTTTTGTACATTACCGAATTTTGTACTTGCGATCCCGAAGCAGCTCCTACCCTTTAAACTTCCCCGCAGACTAGCATGCAGAGTCGGTGGAGATCAAGAATGACCCTTCGTATGTCACCGAAGAATTTCGATGACATTTCATCATCATCGTCATAACCCCCCTGTTCCTCCTCCGCCTTCTTCACCACTATCATTCCGCTAGGATACAGTGACCTTAGAGAGACGGTAAAATCAAAGGACATTTTAAATTACCCTTTGTACGTTACCGAAAAATTATTTACAATAATTCAATGTGCACTATTTATTCGAGAGGAATTGTGCATCGAGACGGCGGATCTTTGATGCCAAAGAAATTAGCAAACCTTTGTATAATGCCGAAATGTAGATCCATGAATTGTTTACTTAATTAAAATTCCTTCACACTCTTAAGAAGAAGAAGAGTGCCCTCTATATAAGGAAGAACTTGGTGCTCTTTCATTAGTTTACTGTCGCAATTCGTCGACTTTGGAGAAAGAACGTGAACTGAAAGTAAGAATAGATTTGAGAAGAAGATTTAATCCAACCTGTGCGAAAAAGGACTTGTCAAAAATGAACAAAGTGGCGCGTCTGGAGGGTTTCCTGCCAACGAAAAAATTATCAGAACTGCAGGTTGAAAAAGAATACAAGATTACCAGCATAAGGAAAATTCAAACGAAATTTGGAGCAAGACACATCGTTGGCGTGGAGAATAGCTTCTCAGTATTCCTGCCAGCAAGGATCTCGAGGGTTCTGACGGACGATGAGGATTTCTTTCAACGAATGGTTTTGGATACCGCTGAGAATCGGCTTTGTATTCGTTACCTCGGTGGGAAGTACAACCTCATGGAATTTCGATATTTGTAAACGTTCATACTTATGATTTAAATAAATTGCCACGTAAGTGACAAAAAAATACAAATAACTGCTAATTTCTTTCATATACACACTTTATTCTTAATAAAAAAATATACATTCCATCATCCAAGTCCTTAAAGATTGAACATTTTCCATCGCACAATTGAAATGCGGAGCATGGCGATGCGTACATAGGGTAAGTGAATTTTTTCTCAATTTTTGCAGCGAAGGGCAGCCCAGATCTCCCAAGTTCACGATGTTTAACGATTGCCCCATAAAATTCACCAACCGATTTTCCTTTTCCAATCCTTTTACATAAATTCTGGTAGCATCTCGTAAAATGACTCGAAGAATATTTCTGGCTTGGTTGTAAGATGTATCGCCGGAGTTCCAAGAGATACCATGAAAGTTGTGTTGTAACCACAAATTCATGCACTTGTATTTCGCCGGAAGAGAGCTCCATGAACACGGTGGTTGAAACAGAAACGTCGCAGGCTCGGAGAAATCGCTACCCACTCCAATCACAGACAGCTCCTTCAAGACAAACTCGTCCGAGGGTTTATTGAAACCTTGTACGTCTACGATGAACTCCATGGTGACAGACTGCTTGCATTGAGATAATCGTAGGGTTTTTATACTAATTTTTTCACCCCACCACTAATTGGATTATATTCTACTATTCGATCATGTAGAATTAAACAGAACGCTGATGTTTCGGAGGTGAAGTTTTGGTCTGCCTCAAATTCGAGACGAACGTCGACTGGTCCAAATTTGAGCGACTCATTTTGCTTGGAGCAATCGATGACAATTAGTGAACCATAGGCGAGGAAATCATTCTTTCTCAGTATGGGCTCAGGCCCTTTGCCGTAATAAGTAGCTTGAAAGTTTACATACATCTCGTACAGCAGAGCAAACTGATTTCGATTAATGTCAAGGATTAGGTTTCCATAGGGGTAGCATTGCGAATTCAAGAAGAGTTTAACGTCTCTGACATTGCAGTGGTCAAAGTGACTGGCATTCTTATTTGTATTATTCTTTTTGCCAGTTTGGAATCCCAATATGACGTATCGAGTTTTTTCAAGTTAACTGGACGTCTTGACGGTCCACACGTGTTTGGATGTGGTAGGGAGTAAAGGATACTCGTACAGTTCCCAGGTGCGGAAGCTCATAGGGATGGGTGCAACCTTCTCGATGATTATGAATTTCAGCAGTTCTGTCTTTCGACGATCGGAAACCTTTACGTGCGGTATCAACCATTCCAATTTTTGAATTACAACTTTGCATTCTTCCGGATCAGTTTGCACAATGGCGTTTACATCGCTCTTTACTCTCGTCAGAATCAACTCGTGCTTAGCGTTTACGACGATCTTGCGATAATCTTCGGCAAAGCCTAGTATCATACTCAGTGGTACCGATACGTCAAAGTAACCAGCTGCATCGGTCAATTTCTCTCCTTGCATCCAACCAGCATTATCCATCACCGAGCGTTGACCAGGAGTCAGGGAAAGGTAGCCCTTCATGAGACTCGTGAGACCAACGTTCTTATTTCGATCGATCTCTATACCATATTGAAACCTTGTACGTCTACGATGAACTCCATGGTGACAGACTGCTTGCATTGAGATAATCGTAGGGTTTTTATACTAATTTTTTCACCCCACCACTAATTGGATTATATTCTACTATTCGATCATGTAGAATTAAACAGAACGCTGATGTTTCGGAGGTGAAGTTTTGGTCTGCCTCAAATTCGAGACGAACGTCGACTGGTCCAAATTTGAGCGACTCATTTTGCTTGGAGCAATCGATGACAATTAGTGAACCATAGGCGAGGAAATCATTCTTTCTCAGTATGGGCTCAGGCCCTTTGCCGTAATAAGTAGCTTGAAAGTTTACATACATCTCGTACAGCAGAGCAAACTGATTTCGATTAATGTCAAGGATTAGGTTTCCATAGGGGTAGCATTGCGAATTCAAGAAGAGTTTAACGTCTCTGACATTGCAGTGGTCAAAGTGACTGGCATTCTTATTTGTATTATTCTTTTTGCCAGTTTGGAATCCCAATATGACGTATCGAGTTTTTTCAAGTTAACTGGACGTCTTGACGGTCCACACGTGTTTGGATGTGGTAGGGAGTAAAGGATACTCGTACAGTTCCCAGGTGCGGAAGCTCATAGGGATGGGTGCAACCTTCTCGATGATTATGAATTTCAGCAGTTCTGTCTTTCGACGATCGGAAACCTTTACGTGCGGTATCAACCATTCCAATTTTTGAATTACAACTTTGCATTCTTCCGGATCAGTTTGCACAATGGCGTTTACATCGCTCTTTACTCTCGTCAGAATCAACTCGTGCTTAGCGTTTACGACGATCTTGCGATAATCTTCGGCAAAGCCTAGTATCATACTCAGTGGTACCGATACGTCAAAGTAACCAGCTGCATCGGTCAATTTCTCTCCTTGCATCCAACCAGCATTATCCATCACCGAGCGTTGACCAGGAGTCAGGGAAAGGTAGCCCTTCATGAGACTCGTGAGACCAACGTTCTTATTTCGATCGATCTCTATACCATTCATTTCATAACGAATCTCATCGAAAAAATGACAAATGCCGTTATTAACCAAGGTTGTGTTTGTAACCGCTGTAGAACTATTTTCCTTCACGAGCTTTCCGTATACATGCAGCGAACTTCTACTCTGTAGTAAACGCAAGTCTTGATGTTGGACGAGATTCGTATTTCATCACTGTTGTTGAACGTTGACGATGCGTAAGGCTGGTGTGCATGCGATTCGCAGTGCGCTATAGACTCATCGAAGGTGATTGGTGTTCGAATATTTAAAGTTTCTTCCTCCATGGTAAGCAGCAGATACAAAAAATGCAACAGCAGAATGAACGTTTTAGTTTCCTCTTCCGACTGGTGTGACCTTGAGTCCCAGTCCGAAGATTACCGAAACTGTCAATATAAATTACTAAGTCTTTTTTCTTCATGTAGGCGACCCAGTGTGTTCCGGGACCATCCTCATCGTCGAGATTGACAATTGCCGATTCGTATTTGTACGATCCACCTTTTGGCATAGCATTCCGCATAAAAATTCCACGAAAATGTGGAATATTCATGAGCCTGACGTACTTGAGCACATCTGCATCAGTTAACGCTCGACATGGTAGTTTCACTTCAAGTTTTTTGGCTTTAGATGAATGCCCAGTCCCTTCTTGTAGGGTTTTAAGTACAGTCCTTTGCCTAGCGCGATGGATTCCATCGCATTATTATGTCGCTGGCTTTCCTAAGTGACCACATTCGAAAGTATCATAGTTCTGATACCGTTCATACTTATTATATTTTACACTACCAACGTCAAGATACCTAATGAGATCTAGTGGGGTCCGAAGATTACCGAAACTGTCAATATAAATTACTAAGTCTTTTTTCTTCATGTAGGCGACCCAGTGTGTTCCGGGACCATCCTCATCGTCGAGATTGACAATTGCCGATTCGTATTTGTACGATCCACCTTTTGGCATAGCATTCCGCATAAAAATTCCACGAAAATGTGGAATATTCATGAGCCTGACGTACTTGAGCACATCTGCATCAGTTAACGCTCGACATGGTAGTTTCACTTCAAGTTTTTTGGCTTTAGATGAATGCCCAGTCCCTTCTTGTAGGGTTTTAAGTACAGTCCTTTGCCTAGCGCGATGGATTCCATCGCATTATTATGTCGCTGGCTTTCCTTCAATTGTTCCTTGGTTGCCTTGGCATCGTTCACGGATTTGGCTATACCTGCTGCACCTCCTGCTAACGCTTCAGCAGAGCTCAGACCCGCAAACATAAGGACGAGAAACGGCAGGAAACCTCCAACTTTGGATGGTACGGGTAGAACACGTGGTGCACGTATATTCTTCTTTCCACCAGCCTGCTTGACAACTATTTGCGCACCCTTAACAGCAGACTGAATTACTGCCTGTGCATCATTGCTTTGTGTCATCGATCGTTTGGCTGCTTCCATAACTTTTCTCAGCGTTATCTTCTTCTTAGGCTTCTTCTTCTTTTTCGTGATACCCATACCGAGTTTTGATTTAGTATTCATTATGTTCGCTAAAGACCAGGCAGCTGCCTTCTCACCGATGCTCGCGTCCTTCGCGAAGACACGTTTCCAAGCTTTGT
>NW_014333473.1:29855-30014 GCF_000341935.2 Cephus cinctus
GAGTACGCAATATCGTGCTCTTTGCAAGCTGCGTCGAGGGGATTGATACCCAAATCACCTCGTGCGAGTCTTTTCGCTAGTTTTGTACCGGGTCCACCGTATTGATAGCTAGGTATATGTAATTCAACTGGTAGACTGTTGATGATTTTGTTGACTAAG
>NW_014333474.1:0-27969 GCF_000341935.2 Cephus cinctus
AAATAAATATAGGAAAAGTAATACAAGCACAATGGAAACTGAGAGGGAATAGAGTCAATCGAGAAATCAGAAATGAAGATAGAAATAAAGAAGTCAAAACGTATAAAAATAAGGAATAGAGTTATAAAAGTGAGAAGAAATGAAGTAAGAGATAAATAAAAAAGTAAAGAATGAAATATAAAGAAATGAGGTAAAGAAGAAATAAATATAAGAAAAGTAAGACAAGCACGATGGAAAGTGAGAGGGAACAGAGTGCAACGAGAAATCAGAAAGGAAGATAGAAATAAAGACGTCAAAAAGTAGAAAAGTAAGGAATAGAGTTATAAAATTAGAGAAGAAATGAGGAAAGAGATAAGTGAGAAAGTAAAGAATGAAGGATAAAGAAATAAATATAGAAAAAGAAGAAGGTTGGAAATTTGTGACACGGATGTTTCCAAGAGACCAGTATAGGAGACCGGCTCGAGGAAGAATGAGCGCTTCGAGTCCGGGCGCTGCCTCGAGCGCTCCCCCCACCATCCGCCTGCTCTCGCTCGCCGAGTTCTGCGCGCCGAATCTGCGCGCACACAATTTTGGGAATCTTCCAGTACTTCTAAATATTCTTGGCCAGAATTTCCTATTTTTAAGTGTTAATATTTTACTTTACTGATTTAATGAATTATTTTAATGTTCCAAACACCTAATTTATTAATATTTCAATTTGAACGTAATTTATTTTCGATATTCTACAATTTCAATTCAATTTTTATCTCCTCCGTATATTCTGTGAGATTTTGATTTAGTCTCAATTTTATATTTTGAATAAATTTTGAAAGTAAATCAAGATCAAATAGTATTTAGTAAAAATTGAGGTGCTATACGGGTGTCACAAGTTGGCATTGCAGTTTCTTAAAAATGTCTTAAAAATGTTTCAACAATAGGCTTTTTCAATAGTTCTTGAGAAGTTCTATTGTTCCCGAGCTCATTATAAGGATTGCTTTGGGAACCAGCGTTAAGTAGCGGAGAACCTCTGCCAGCCAAATTACGCGTCGTGTTCACTTTTAGCTCGGCTGCGACGGGATATGCTTTGTCGACGGAGGTGATGATCACAAAATCGTGCTTGCAGACTCGCCGCTACGATTTAGCGCCATGATTTTGTTATCGCCCAAAAGGATAGCGTTGTGCCTCTCGGTACTCATCTGTGGAACTACATAGCGTTGATATTTTTGTACACCTAAATAGTATTATTATGAAATGACAACAAACTGTAAAACATTCGATGTAATCTTTGCGCGATGGGCTTGTTTATAGTAAATTGGTTACGGTGACGTGACGCACAATACTTGTTAAATATGTCTGAAATAATAGATGAAAAAGTCGTTGCGGGGGCTAAAGATCCAAATGTTGTCAAAGAAGATCCTATCGTAGCGTTGACGGTAAAGAAAAATTAAATGTTTTTATAAACATTTTTATTTATTATTTTCTTTCGTACATACTCTTTTATTTTTATTTCAATGCAATCCTTATGGCATATAGCATAGTTGTAATAGTTCCAACCTTTTGAAGCATTGATTTCACTCATGTTGTATAGACATGGTTACAACTTATACAGATTATTTGTTTCAGGAAAAGGTGCAGTCTCTTTACTTCTTTCGAGATCATTACTTCGAAACTCATTCAATAGCAGATGCAGTCCGTAAGAGTAGTGATGTGGAAAAGAAAATGAAAGATACGTTAATCAAATTTGAAGAATGTCACGGATATGAAATAGATGGATGTAGAGCACAGTATTATTTCCTTAAGGGAAAAACTTTGAATGTCATAGATCGTTTTGTGCCTCAAGCAGAAGAACTCTTAAGTAAAGCTGTAAAGCTGGAACCCAGTTTAATTGATGCATGGAATGAGCTTGGAGAATGTTATTGGAAAAACGATGACATCCAACAAGCTAAAAATTGTTTTATTGGTGCTTTGCCACACGTATGTTGTCTCTGATATCTTTAAAATAATATTAAATATAACACTCATTATCGACAACATGAACATTATTTTCAGGGTAAAAATAAAGTATCTCTGCGAAACTTATCAATGGTGCTTCGGCAGGAACCAACTGCTACATATGATCAACAAGTGCAAAATGTACAACAAGGTGTTGAACGTGCAAAGGAAGCTGTCAGTCTTGATACATCTGATGGTGTTTCATGGGCTATTCTTGGAAATGCCTACTTATCTTCTTTTTTTACTATTGTACAAAATCCTATGACATTACGCCTTTGTATGTCCGCTTATGCTCAAGCTGTAAGTCGCACATTCTGCTGACTAGAAGATGCAAATTTTAAAAGTATGCATAATTCTACTTTTTGAAACAGGAGAAAGACGTAGTTGCAAGGTGTAACCCTGATTTATTTTACAATAAAGCAATTGTAAGTATTGAACACATTTCACGTAAAGTTATGTATACCAAATAATAGTTAGCAGTTTATTATTATTATAAATAATTGTGAATGATCTAATGCTTAATCATATTACAGGCATTAAAGTATCAGGAGGAATATAAATTAGCATTGGAATCATTTGAGCAAGCAACATTATTAGATCCAACATGGAACATACCGAAAGATAAAAGAGATGAACTTTTGAAGTATTTGAAGGATGTCAAAAATTTAGTTAACAGTAATGGAAGATTAAAACCTAAAAAACTGCATCAAATGATTCAGGTATTTATAGAATAATGACCTGCATACATTTATACGGGTCAGGCATGTATCATGATATTAGAGAGATATTCTCATACAAAATTTTATTCAAATGATTTTTTTATGTATAATTGTATATGTATAGAGAAACAAGACGTCTAATGCTACTATTAAATTGCCTTTTTTCATTTCAGACAATGGATAAAAAACAATTAGGAGCATATAAAGACGGATTTTATACGTCTGGAAATAAATTTGTGAAATTAAATTTAATTCCAATAAAAGAATTAATACCTGGCGCAAATTTGGAGAAACTTATCTTTGGCAAAGTCGTCTGCTGGATACAAGATCCCGATTGTGTGCCTTTGTAAGTTTTATAAAGTGTTGTAGAAACCTTGTTGAAGAGTATAATTGATTAGATTCATGTATTAATTTAACTTTTTTCCTGTTTAGCACTTTTTGCCTCGTTGATAAGGATAAGACTTGCATAGCAGTTACTTTATATAATTTGGCAAAAGGTCGAGGAGTAACAGTTGGAGATTCTGTTGTTATTCCAGAACCATATCTCACGTGTCACGACTTCTCTTACGGGGATGATGTTAGTAAACCATAATTTTTAAATAAATAAATAGTTTAAAGTATATAATATTGATAATTTAAATTATTTTTCAAGACAAGTAAAATTTGTTCATGAACTATTTTAATCAGACTAACTAAAAAGATTCAAAATACGTTGAACTTCATGTTTTGTAATGCAACATTGTAATATAGTATTCCAAATTTTTTGTTCGCGTAATTGATATTTCAATTTTATTGTATATCTTCTTTTCAGACATTTAATTTCAAATCCATACGTGTTGAAACGCCAGTTGTGCTAATCCTTAATGGCAGAAAAATGGGTCGAGAGCAACAAGCCAGTACGAAGTTATCAACATTTAAAAAAACGGACTAAAGCTGCCAACGACCATCCTGGAAACAATACATGTATTATGATGTAAGTAGCATTCTTTTACTTCAATATTCACTGCAAAGATAATATTAATAATACAATAATAATAATCTCACAATTTTGAGCGAGTCAGAGTCTTCTTGTGTAAGATCAATAACACTTTTTTCTTTAGATAAATTTGTTTTACAATCAAAACGTGATTATGTACCTTAAACGGTATCATCTTATATTAATGCTAACTTGATTTTGATAATCCTGACATCATTTTCTATAGAGTTCTTGGCTACAATATCAATACCATTAGTCTGTTTTCTCACTTAAGTATTGCATGTTAATGCATTGGATATTATTTTTAATTTTGAGTTATATAGATCAAATACCTTCGTTAATTCATGGAGTCTTCTACTTCTTTATTTGTATAAAAATTGACACAGTAACAAGTTTTTATAAGCATTGACGAGTTCAGATTTTAAATCAAATCCGATTCCCATTCTGTGCAAAATTAAAGTATTCCGAGTGTAAGATGGTAGTCTTCAGAAATTAATAATTTTTTACTATACTACCTCATCAGCTAGGATCGTTTAAAAAAAAATCTTAGATGCAGTTTTTGGATCTTTTCATAATTAATGGTCACTTTGAAAAATAAAATATTCTTGTTTAAAGAAGTGGAAAGTAATATCGAAAGATACGAGAATGAGTTCGATCTCGTATTAGAATCGTGGCGGTTTCGGCGATGGGATAGCTAGCAGCGCTGCACATCAGCTGCCACTGTCGCCGGTAACTCAGCTTTTGGAGAAAAAATAAGAAATTGTAATTTGTATACAAAATCGAAGTTCTGTATATTTTATGGATCACAGAGTTTCATTAAAACCTTCTAGAATCACTTCACAGCAGTAAAACTTTATATGCTCGACAAAATTAGGGATCCTGCTTAGGCACTCCAAAAAAACGCACTTCCACGCTCGGATACCTTAAAATATTTCTCGATCATGTCTATAGTTTCTAAGAACGAAGTTCATTTGGATTTGACAATATGCTTTCAGAATAATAAGGGTTTTGAAATTGATTTATATGAAAATAATAAATCAATCCTCTGATTAAGATTCATTAATCAGTTTCTTAAAAGTTTTGTATATTTCATTTTAATAGTTAACAATAATTACAGGATCACAAAGTGATAAATGAAGATCATCCACGATTGCAGAAAAAGTACAGCATGGAAGAGGATAAATATCTACGTGACACCTTTTTTTATACTGCAAAGATATCATTACTCCCCATGCATGTCTCTTATCAAAAACGTTTTTCCGCAATCTTACATTCTCTTTGAAGTCCAATCTCAACACTTCAAACATGTGCCTACTCAGAACTGCACAAATTGGGAACAAAATTTCTCCTTTTCATTTTTCTTTCCATATTTTTTTATGCCACATTATGTCTACTAATCATATTGAACAATATTCTCATTAACCATTTTCACAAACGTATGCCAGCAGACTGTAATTTGTATTATTAACACCAGGTCATACGTAGAGCATTGACAATCATAATCGTAAAAAAATACTTAATTCATCTTATTAATCCAGTACGATTATGAACACAAAATTTGATTTATATTTGTTTGTAGTTATACAAAACTAGTATTTACATATTTTTCATTCCGTATTAAATCGTTGACGACACGGAATATTTTGTTATTTAAGATAGTATTCCAATCGCACACATATTTTCCCCATTGATAGGGCTTATGAAAAAAATTATTCAATTTACGAGAAACCAGAAAACTAATGCAACTCTGCAAAGATCTTTAATCTATCCTCATTACCTGCAACTGATATTTAACGTTTATTTAAATACGTCACAATTATAATTTCTCTTTAATGTATTCCCTTCCTTCACTCACCCATCCTTACCCGTTTCTAGGAATATTTTCACAATATCGGCCAGTGCATCGCGCGATTGGTACGATTGCGTGAGTTGGATAAAAAATATATGAATAATGCTTGTGATATATTAAAATGTTTGTATAAAATGTTTTCTATTAACGATTATATAATAAATACTTAGTTATAACAATAACAGCGATTACATTCTGTACGTTGGTCGCTCGTCGCACCTGCATCGCAGTGCGTGTCAAAACGCGATCAGTCTGTTTTTATATTTTAATATTTTTATTCGGAATAAAGGAAGAAATGAAGTGGGCAGTTCATCAATCATTTTCGTACAATATTACCCCATACCGAGGTACGTAAATTACAACGTTACCGAAAAACTCGAGTTCTTCGATCAAAGTAGTATCGTTACAGCACTTAGCGTCCTTTCATAGAGTTCACGACGAATCCCTAACCGTCGACTATAGTTTTCTGGAAACACTACGTGACAATATTCATCACTTTTCCCGTGTGATCACATATTCACTTCCCACAGCTTCACGTAATTGTCGATTACCTCGTGGAACCATTCGCGTCTTTTTGGATCCTTGAACAGTGGCGCTAGCGTACGTAGCTGTAACTGCAGCAGAGCTTCGTTACCCAGTAGTGCATCCAGCTGCCGCAACAGCGCTGCGTCTCCGTGTAACTTCAAAAGACTGGCATACGTGAAAATGTAATACTGAACGCGAAGCCGCTCAATGGCCCAAGCTTCGACCGAACGATTCCCACTAGCTGATTGGATGGCACCCATGTGTTCCGCGTACCACGGTGAGAAATAATTGCTCAACTCCAGACTGGATAGTTCAGCAACTCCGCGAGTCTTTAGTCGCTCCTTGATACGCATATAGACTTGTGGCGTGTATACGAATACCTGTAAAAATAATAGATCCTTTAAATGTCAAGATACAATAGTCACTTTGCTTGCAGTTTTCGACATAGTCGCACGATGCTTGATAACGATAAGCGTAACAATTATTGCGACGAGGAGAAACTATTTCTTAATACTCTTCCTGTTTTGGGTCCACTTTATCGGATAAATCGTCATGAACTCGTTAACATTAGACATTAGACATAAATCACTACTGCGGTTGATTATCTTTAATAATACTATCTTGGGACTTGACTTTCATGCCAAGTGTACTCGTATGGTAATTAGGATCCATGTGTGGGCATGCGTGTGAACATTTTGATAATTACGAACATTGCGATGACAGGCAAAAATAATAATAAAATTTTAAATCAACAAGACTTTCCAAGATACGTAGCGTGCGTATTTGCACGGAGATACAAAGAATATCACGTTTCGAAATTAGAAATGATGCCAAACGTGCATGTATTTATATACACTTATTTGCAACATTGATAAAAAAAGAACTTGCAAAAAATTTGCTTAATTGTCTCTTAAACGATAAAAGGAACCGAGCGTGCCAAAACAAATTTCAAAAGAAACAGAAACGTCCAAGTGCGATAATTCAATGTCCATTGTGCGCAAAAAAAAAAGATATTCAAAAGGAATGCGCGTAACGTGTAATGTGCAATTTTATTTCGCAATTCCCCCTATTGAAATTCGATAGGTATACGAATCCCGTGTGTCCCGAATGCCAAACATTGTTTTAAGCTAACCATTTACTATAGCCACGAGCCCGGAAACTGAAAGTCAGCTGTTCCACGTCAAACAGGTACACAATCATTACGGAATACTTCACGACTTTACGCAGCTGCTAATTGTTTCATCTGTCAGAAAAAAAAAAACAGCAATAAGATAAAATGTGTCAGCCGAGCAAATGCATTCACAGTGTCTAACAAGAAACGGCGACAATGGTCTCCTTACAAAAAAGCTATTCAAGGTGAGACAATTTTCACAATCAATATGAATCGACAAATATTAGTCCCCCGTTCGTTATTGCCATTACCAATAATCCAGACACCATTGCCAAACGCTCAACCAATATTCGCGAGTAAAAAAGAAACGTCACGCGTTTGAAAACTGACAAAGCAATTATCGCCATTCGCGAAGTGAATTTTCTAACCTGCAAACATACAACTTGACATGAAGTTGTGCACTGAAATTCAAATACCAGACAGCAGTAGTAAAAAGTCGCGTGTTTTACTGTTTACAGAATATCAAATCACGAAGAACCATCAGGTGGGAATGACCGAGACTTTCGGCACGGCCTGACTCATACGCAATTCATTCATATGTATCGAGCCGAAGTGAGAAGGAGACAGCGCGAAAAGGAAAAGGCATGAACTATCGTAATTCGAGTACCTGGTACAGGGAGTTGCCCGTTACATAAGAGGCAATGTAGTGCGAGCCAAAGTTGCGTATGAATTGGATGACGCTGACGGTGTCGCCGACGGTGATGTTGTTGGCTTCCCGAGCGACGGCTTCCTCGAGGACTAGATTCTCGACCGGTTCCCGGAGCTTCTGGCTCTCGCGGAACCGAGCAACCCGAACGAGAACGTAACAATGTTCACCGGTGATGAACGAGGCATTGATACCAAGATGCCTAGCAATGGCGGACCTGGACCAGCTGCCGGTGAACGCTCTCCAGGGTTTCTCGAGTTGCTCGAACGTAAAGTCCCGGAAGTAGGCTTGGAGCAGCTGCCGGATGTTGTCGCAGAATTCCATGTGAAAGTCACCGTCGAAGACGGCGCTCTTGCTCTGCTGTCGCGGCGGCGCTGCAGTCGGGTTGCGAAAGACGTCCAGGGTCGGCTCCCTGAAGATCCACGTGTCCGTGTCGTTCCGCGGAACCACCCTCATGCTGATGCTCAGGTAGCCGTAACGGCTGAAGACATTCACTGCGCCTCCGAGTTGCGGCTTTTGAGAATCGATCACATGGACGTTAGCTACGATCGCCACCACCACGAGAAGGAAACGAAGACCTTCCCACATCTCGCGACTCGCTACCTGCGACTTCTGAAATCATAGATCATTTTTGCTTTAACGCCGGGTCCTGTTTGTCCCTTTTTTTTTTGTAATTGAATTAATTTATATTCTCCGTGACGTCACGCACTGCCTTCTATTTCCGTATCCTGCTCGTACTGACGTATTTGTGAATAGTCATAATGGTTAGAAAAAAAAAAACATTTTTTTTACATACCAAGTCCCAACGTATTGAGTCTCGATGATTTAGACGCGTTAATATATATTTTCATAAATGACTGACGTTTTTTTAAAAAAAAAAGATAAATACATTCAAACAGCACGTAATATGCTAACCACCATTCAGAACTGTTTTACGTTTGTCAACTGCGGATCACGATAGTTCCTTAATAGTTGACATACGTAGAGCAGACAATGGTCACGTTTTGTCTTCGGAATGAAATTCAATGTAAGATCGTAGCTTGAATCGTTGTGCCTGGCAATTTATAAAGAGTTGTCCCATTACGCTCGACTTCGACAAAAAAGCAGATCGTCATTGAACAGCGAGTGAATTCTTAGACGATGAGAATACGCGAATAGTGATTGTGCCAAAAGCAAATTACTTGATATTCTTACTTCTCTTTGTACGTATACGTATTTTTGTAAATTTTTTTCCGCTCTGCGATAAAGAAATACTATAAATAATACAGCAGACAGAACCAACAGGACAATACATATAGGAATGGAAATGTGAAATGATGATTTCACTTTAAAGCCAGTATTGTCGTCGAAATGATTTAAAAAAATTGTTATGCAAATTATTAAAGCTAATTCATTCATACGCATTTACAATTAATCTTCAGCAAATATTACCCAGTCACGTATCAACGTCCTAGGGTAAGTACGACGGTCCCAATAACATTGATGTATATTCTATTCGCTTTTGTACGATATCCACAATTTGACGTCGTTCCACTACGACCACGTATTTTGCTGCCCTATTGACATCAGATTGATAATAATGTTAAGTCGCATTCGCGACCCCGTACGTAACGTGGAGATACTATCGGTAGATACTCACTGTGCTCCATATCCCTAATTTCAAAGTTATGCAACGAAAGTGACACGCATGCTCGGGAGATTACGACAGAGGGTCCAAAAAGTGGGATGCCAGTATCCGGCAATACTTTCACGTCACGTTCATTTCGATCGAGGTCGCCGTATGAGCCTATCGTCACTTGGGTTTTGGCGATAGCTCCGTAATCTTGCGCCAGGACGACTGATACCACTTTCTAGTAATATTTTGACAATTCCTCCTATTATCGTGAGCTGGGTCAGACGATGTAGTCGTATCTTCGCAACAACCAAATCGAAAGTAAAAGTACGCTAATTCTGGAAGATAACAGACACGTGTATTTAACGCCCATTTTTTATTAATCATGCATACGATTAATTATATATGGATAATTATAAATTTTAATTGTCGGTTTGTAATTATTATACTTTCCCTGACTTTCGACTATTGACACTAAAACATTTTACAAGATATACGTAGCAATCGTTATCTCAATGTTATTATATTCATGTTACTTATTTTTAATTAATTTAATATTACGTTAATATTAAATGACATTACAACGACGCACATTAATTTCAAAATCCTTTCGAGCAATTAACAAATATATAAAATTGTATGCACAGTCGAGTTAATCGCGTACTTAAAAAGAATAAAAGTAGGTATTTTATATGCCATGAAAGTTGCACGAATGTTCTAATAAATTATTGATCACATATTGGGCATTCCATGCTGCATCGGTTCTCCGTTCTAATGTCTTTTTTTAAACCTACCAATCGTACAAGATTTTAATCTGGACGTCACTGGCCTCAAGGCGCCCAAGGCCAATAGCTGGAAATTGCAGCGTCAAGGTGAAGGACTGAAAATCACGGCGACTCGCTTCAGTCCTGGATCACTGAACGTCCGGGATAACAAGAAAGGTCGCTCATCCAAATTAGTCAAACGGAAGGGACCCCCAACAAGGTGGATCCACTTTCGCCATTCACTTTCAGCAACAAGTCATTCGCTAATGCGCCAAGTAAACACTTGAAATATATATATATATATATATACTACATAGTTAGAAGGAATTGAAGCACAGGTCGCATTTCGACCAACGTAACGGTGCTTGGTGTTACGTCGAGACGCGACACGACGTCGTGCGTCGACTTTGAAATTGACGCCTTGTCGCAGTGCAGATTTCACTTTCGTGCAATTGAAATTAAATAAAGAAAATGGCGATACGACCGTGCATGGCAATTCGCTGTTTGGTAAAAAGTGCAGGGGCAGTTTACACGTGATTTCCGATTCGTCCTTTTAGTCGTGAAGGACGAGAAAAATCTTCGCGCTTTCTCGACGTCCTCGAATGAATTATCGATTAATCAACCTGAATCAATATTAACGAGCTTTCGATACGATACGTGTATTTGCGTAGTCGATCGCGATATGGTTTAATTGAAAATAAAAAAAGCAAGGACTGTACAAAAGTTTTTTTTTTTTTTTTTTTTTTTTTTTTTTTTTTTTTTTTTTTTTTTTTTTTTTTTTTTTTTTTTTTTTTTTCATTCAAGTCGTAATGTATTATTGTTGACACGTGATGCTGCAAGTACGATTCGATTATCTCATTATCCGGATAATTAGGGATTTATCGTTAGAATCGGTGTGAGGTGTACCTTTATAGATGTAAACTCCACTCTATTGATGTAGCATAAGGTTATTCACGTGAATCGCAACGTCTGAACGTGGTTCTGCTATAAAAAACAAATATGCTAACTTCAGTTTGTACGATTGTCGCGAGTAACCTTATTACTGTATAAGGCAGAAAAAACCTGTTACTATAAAAGCTCATGCTTTGATATAATTTCCAATGAAGTTTCCCTAAAAAAATTGTTCAACATAAAAAAAAAAATTTTTTACCAAAAAAATGTCTATCTATAAAATCTATACAAAATTTCGGTCTGCAGATTCAGCCTAGAGATTCAGATGTATTTCTATGGAATTCTCATTCTATAGATTCCCATGGAATCGTCGATTAATTGGAATGAGACAAAAAGGTCAGACATACCGTTTTAAATATACGAACTAGAATCGAAAGATAAAAAAGTACTGTCGCAATAGAAAATCTCCAATTGCATTCGTCTTCTCGCGAACGATGTCAATTTCACAAACGCTCACCCGTGTCACTGGGATCCATTCTCAGAGCACTTCACTTTATATCTTTCTCACGTATAGAAAACCCGTTCGGCTCGCGAAACGAAGGAGAATTCTTGAAGAAAAGCAAAATCCAGCGAAGCGCAACGCCATATTCAAATCTGGGCAGCCAGATGGGATCGGTGCAATCGCTCAAAGACCAAGGTTCGCTACGTCAGTGAAGCAACTGGCCGTCTTTGGTCTTGTTTCGCTGTTAGGTTGGCAGTAGCCAGCACGAAAGTGGCGCGAGGCTGACCCAAAGTTAATATTAATCTTGAAAATAGAGTATTGATAAGAAATAAAAAACTAAAAGGAATATTAATCCGAGCCATCCAAAGATATTAGAACACGCTCGAAGATAGTAACTTGGCAGGGAACTTGACTAGGACCAGTGCACGAGTCCCTGAGAGATTCGAGGGGAACTATGAAAAATTTGTATCCCAAAAATACCAATGTACAACAACAGATTAAATTAAACGTATTCGGTCCAGCTACAAGGATACTGGCCTTGCATATTTTTTCTTCACTAACAAATCAGTATATTCAACAATGATATCATCCAATTCTACAATACAATATTTATTGCTCACAATTATATTTACCACCATTAATGGCATGGAGATCACGACTATAAATATTAAATTGTATAAACGTGTGTTAACAACGGGAAATAAAAATGTCCTAGATATTTATTCACTAATTGCACTGGTCAGCAGTTTCAATTCCGAATATTAAATTTGTACTTGTTCTTAGAACAATAAACACCATTACGTGTTTTATATATCATATAGGTATACCTATGAAGTAGCAAAGCCCATTTCACGCTGATCGAATTTGGTTCGCGCAGCATCTTGTGATTCGAAAAGTATTTAAAGACAGTCTAAGGACTTTGTCGCCTTTAGGTCTGTGATATTCATTATTACGGATCTACAATATAAGGTCAAGGGTCCTTTCAGGTCTGATCTGCTACGGCGCGTTGCTATCGGATCGCGAAGTGCAGGTACGAGAAGTCCGGTTCTATTTCACTGTGCTGTAATCAAGGCAAACGGGCATTTTACTTGTTGCACTACTAAATCGCTATATCTATAGTTTGGTTGGCAGTAGACATCGTGGCTGTCGATATAAAAGACGTACTTAGACACGGACCCTGAACCTGAGCATTGAAATGACCTACAATAAATAAAGCCGGAGGAAATTAATTTTTGTAAAATCAATCAGAAAAATGTGTCACTTTAATTTTCACTGATATTGACATAGGATTGGTTGATGTGCTTCCAATTTTTGTAAATGTATTTTTGTAAAACGAGTGTCGATTATCTATACTTAAGCATTCGACAAAATTTATGAACTTTAGTATCGAAAGGGTTTATTTTCATGGTAAAGCAAGTGAATTTTTGCAAAACCAACTAAAAAAATTGTTCATCTTAATTTTGGCAAATATTGACAAAGGATGGTCGACATGCGTCTATAATTTGTTAATGTGGACGTAACGAGTGTCGGCGATCTGCTTAAGCGTCTGATAAAAATAGATGGGAACTTATTATTTATTAACTGAAGACTTAATAAAAAAATCTATAAAATCTACGAGTATTTGCATTTGTTTATATCCAATATTAGAAGCAGCATAATGACACGCATAGCACGGATGACAGAATGACAGAAGAAGGTCTTGAATCAGTTATGGAACGCGACGCACCTATTACCGTAACAATACGAAGGCGCGGCAAACAAAAACTTTCGTTCTCTCATTGTCAGTAAAGAAATGAGATCCAGTCCGGCAGGAAAGTCTTGGAAAAAAAATTACGTGTAGTCTTGCTCTACTAGCTTCTAATGCCAAATTAATCCTGTTGACAGTAACCTCACGTAAAGTATCTATGTTAATACAGCTGAGAGAAAGGCTCCTAGAAAGAAAAAAGAAGTCAACCGAGATTTCAATCTTGTACGATCCCGTGTCTTCTAGTCCTAATCGTGAGAAATTTTTGTCCAAAAAAAATTCTCACGTTGACTTTACTTGAATTCATTATTCACCCTCACTTTATGCAATGACTGTTGCGTCATTTTTATGCTTATCTTTTTTTTTGCCCCATTATCTCATCATTATACATTTCTATATTATTCTCGTCGTCATTCCTCGGCACATGAAATTTGCACTGTTTCGTTGCACGAGAGTGAGGATGATTTTGTTACGCAACAATAACTTTTCGAAGAACAGACTCGCCAACGTTAAAATCGCGCTCCAGTCTACCCGCAGCGCTTCGCCGGTTGGGCTAACAGAGTCAAATGGACTTCTTGGCAGAGTTTGCCTGCGCTTTGAATTTCGCTGCTTTAAGTTTTCACGGCTTGTCTCGGCAGCGTGAAATAGTATTTTAAATCTATCGATGGAAAACTAAGGAAAAACGTGGAAACTGTATGAAAAATTCATTAAATCGTTTTTCACTCAGAGATACAAGTGCGTGTTATAAATATTAGAATACGGAGATTCCCTTTGTCAGCGATACGTTGTCCAGAATTCTTAAAAGAAATCGGTCAAAAATCTTTATAAATTCGAAAAAAAAAATCATGAAACCTTCAAGACCTTGTTTTTTACAATCACTCTCAATACACTCAGACACCAATGGTTCATTATTTATTTACTTTACAAATTTTCAATAAATGTATTCGATGCGTGGACTATTTTCGTAAACGTAATTTTACAAAATTTACTCTCCGCAATATTACGTTTTTGCTTTTCGTTTCACTTGAAAATTTAGCTGAAAAATTTTATGTTGCCAATTTTCACTTTCATATTCACCGCTCGATTTTAGACTCGTTTCACGTTGTCTTATCGTTACGTGCTGATTGATATGCCACTGTTTAAGTGGATCAATGAAAAATATAGAAATCACAAAAAAAAAAAGCAAGCAGACACAAATTTAGGTTAAGTACAAATAAACGGAGTTCTGTTAACGATACCTTTGCAAGAAATAAGGAAATCCTAGAAATTGGTTTCACCGCTTGAAATTCGCCAAGGACTTAGAAACGTAGCGGCGGCAATCTCTCTGGCATTTAGTCTTAATTGGGCGTATTATTATACCATCAATGACATTTCCAATCGCCATTACAATAACAACTGACAGTTTCGTCAATGTAACTCAGCGGTTGCGCTGTTACTGCTATAACTACATTGAGAAATTATAATTCAAGATATCGATAAAGAAAAAGATATTTAATCGATGGGAAATATTAAAAATTTTTTAATAAATATATTACATGTAGGATGATATATCCCGCCATTGAACAAGCCGGTCCCCAGTAAATGTGTTCGCGCAAAATTATATCTATACATAGTGATTTTAACACGGACGTCCATTCACTGAAATCATTTCTTAAGGCATTGCGGACCAGTTTCATTGCCAACTATATATATAATATATATAGTAAATATATATAGTAGCCAGCTATATTTTAAGATAAATAGCAACTACGAGATCTCTCGTCATCAGCCTCCACCGGTGGAATACGAAAGACGAGATATCTAGTCGTCAGTCCGTGATGTGTTAAGGTCTTCATTTACTGCCGGATTTACCCCACTTGCTTTAACACAGTACAAAACTGTTCCTCGATTGCAAATATTGCTATATTCTACAAACCACTTTTTAAATATAAAATATACCAAATATCTTTGACACTCGCTCAACGAATATCTATTTACTTAAGAATTATATAATTCACGTATCAACAGCAGAACCAACTCTTTTTAACCCACAGTCAAATTTCATTCTTCCGTTTCGACGCGTCTCCGCTGACGTTGAAATTTCAACGATCACTTTGAGAAGAAAGTGGTCCTACCCCACCGGATCACGCAGCTTAATTTCATTTCCGTCAATCTGCGTACCCCCTCTCGTAATACAATACGGAGGTACTCCCCCAGTGCTGCGACAACTCTCACGGGTCAGTGACTGACTGACCGGTTCGTTAAAAGTCTGAGAAAAAAAAGCAAGCCACGCATCTTCGACAGCGAAACTTTTGAACAATCCCAAATTAAAGCATTCGGATTTCGCAAGGATCGGAGCGATTACAGTAGCGGGAAAAAAATCAAAATTTTCCCCATCGAATTTTATATGAGACTTGATTAAAAAAAAAAAAAGTGCCAAAATGAATTAATTTATTGATTATTTCTGATAAATATTCATTTCTTTCGTATACACGAACTCGTACTTTCCGTTGCTCTGTCATTAACGGGCTTCATTCAATATTCATATTCCCAAAGGGTTATTGAACGACGTATAAGGTTACAACAACGTAGCATCCAAGTTTCATGCGGTGAATATGCGATAAAGATCCTTGGAATGGACAACATCGTTTTTATATTTTGCAAACATGTCGCTGAACTGCTGACTCGGTAGGTCGATTGTACGCAGCTGGATAAAACAATTCCTTTCGTATTACGTGTTTCGATTAATGCGTTCGCAATGTGACATGCCAACAAATGAACCTTGGAATTGTACGGGTAGTGCTTCGTTATTTTTTATCAAGATTAAACAATCGTATCAAAGTTCATCGAGGTTACTCGCTGGAGAACAATTATATGGCACGTTACCCCGTTGGCATTCGACTTAAATACAGAAATCATACCGAAGGACCGTTATGTCAAATATTTTACGTACATTTAAATTTACATGGATTTTATTTACAAACAAAATTACAACGTATTACTAAAATTAGTAGAAAGATTTTTTTAACGTGACGTAATGCAAGTATGAATATTTATGTAAATATATGCTGACATATTATATTCGAGATTCAAGGCAAAAGAATATTGACAGTCATTGTTTTTTTTTATTATTCAGGTATGTACTGTATATGTTTGATTAACACGTTGTCGAAGGGAGATGCCAATCAGCGTTTTTCTCATATTTCACATATAATACATATGACATATACGTATATCCCGAAGATGTGCGGGAACTCGATCCATTATCGCAGTTTACCGTCATGTGTTAATATTCATGATGATATAAGAAATATTACACTAGTCGAATTCATGCAGATCAACGGAAGCTTTTAGGCGTTTAAACTCGAATCCATATCTAACAAGCAATTTCGAAGCTGACCCCATTTGACCCCAAGTGCTCCGGTCTTACTCGAATTTCTCAAAACACTTTGTATCCCTGTTCATGAATTATAGTAAGCGTGTCGACATTAGATATCATATCCAAATCGCTGACAAAATAAATTTCATATACATGACGATTCGTATACATATATATTTTCTTATCATGCACCGAAGAAGTTGGAAAAATAATTAAGTCCAATCAATTCAAGCTCATGGATCTTGTTCACGTACGATTATCGATGCAAAATAAAAGGAATGCAGTAGCACGGCAATAATTCAAAATGTCTAACTTTCTTAAATAGGCAGTTAACTTGTTGAACCATACACACGTTTTTAGGGGAAGAAGGGATAACAAAGTCCCTCGAGACAAGATGGGATAGCCCATAAAATTAGTTAAAGGTGAGTGGCGGCAGTCGTGATATATTTTCGAAATTGTTCTGACGGAATTATTTTCGTAAATGACTCGTTTTTATCTGGCCTACCCCTATATGTCATTTTGCATTAAATCCCGCCCAACTTCATCACCTCGTATTTATCGTTACGGCAAAAGAGTTTCAGAACGAATAATTATTATTGAAACCAGTTGAAATACAATAAAGCCAATAACTTTTCGAATACTTTCTAACAGTTTAGTAATATATTTCCGTAAGAGCAAAATGCTGAACGATTGGAAAACAAGATAAATCTCACAATCACAATCAGTGCGCCATTTCAAGATTAATACAGTAGAAAAGAAAGAAGAAAAAAAAAAGTGAAAATTCTATTTTGAAAAAAAAATTACCTTCCGTGAATACACATATATTTAATTGTCAATTTTCTTTACTTAACCAATCACGAGACTCACCGTAAATCTACATTAGAAAATGCGATATTAATTACCATTAATTATAAATAATTTAACAATCCGTAAACGAACTACATACATTGTTGCATTCGTGTCGTCATTATAGTAGTCATTAAATCGATGGTAAATTATTTCTGCAATGCCCTAGTTTCCTTCTTAACCGTATATTTATATATAAATGGATGCTGCATACGATACTATACAGATTCATCTCGACTATTGCTCGTACATTGCCGTTACGCTTGTTTCCATTATGGCTCTAACCGGTTGTGTAACTGTACATCGAAGCAATGCCAATCGAATCTGATGTATACATATAGTATATATATATTACCAATTTTTTTATCTTCATATCCTCCTATCAAGCGTACATCTCCTGATTTTCTTTACTACGTCCTTTTTCATTGCCTAAGTGATCATGGGATCACTGTACCATAAAGTCTTATATCTTTAGTCGAAACAATAATGACGTAACGGGGTCACCAGGCGAGTGAAGGACGAAACGTAAAAAATCTTGTACTTTTACGAAAAGTAAAAGTTTTTTAAATGCTATGAAGATGTTTAAAGCTGCCATTCCCACGCTTAAACGATTCGGCGCCGAAATTATTTTAGGCTTCAATTTGTCCGGAAGTACTTAAGGCTCACTTAACAGCTTCGGTCTTTACAACAGAGCTCGTTAGTACCTAATTAATCTTTCGCTGTTACTGCTGACATAGGCGGATACGTTATAACTGTTTGGGAAATGAAATCAATTACGAGAAGGAAAAATATGATTTAAGTATATAAGTCAGGTTGAGTCTGTATGTGCCTCTTTGAAATTAGGGTGATAAGGTCGTGTCTCATTTATTTGGCATATTTATCAATTTCAGTTAAAATAAAAGAGTGCCATGGTCATCGTAAAATTTCGCAAACTTGAATTTTTAGTTTTGCCAAGTAATATGGAAATTGAAAGCCAATCGGTATGAATGTTGCAACTTGTGGATGGCAAATATAAAAATTTTATAATTTCACATTAAGTTTCAAAACAGTCAATTATTAACGATTCTTCAAATTTTTACTTCTCAATCTTTACGAATATTTTCATTTTCAATTTGACTGAATTCAATATTGCCTTGCCAGTAATATATCATAATTATAATATCTAAAATCTTTTTTAACCATCAACTCAAATTTGTCTCCGATTTGATTCTAACCGAACCTGACTAAGAAATGACTCCAACGAGACATTAGGTTTCACTGGTGCTGCAGGAAAGTTCAAAGTTTATGAAACATGCATCATTATGAATAATTTTAAATAACTGATTCGATCATCCAGTATGGAGAAATTACTAAATTCTTACATGATAAATAAATATTATAATTATTGGTCAATATTTAATAGTCATTATATATACATGCCCATAGGTAACCTACCATTACTATAATGTATTGAAATGGAAACACAATCTAGAGAAAATTTTCAATCAACGTACAAAAACACTATTTATATATAAATATTATATAAACTACAATCGAACAATTATATCTACGTTGAAATATCAATTGCGTACTTATTATAAGAAAAATCGAATCATTGAATAACTATCAAAATACGATTATAAATTTATCAATCACCGAGCGCCAGTGATAGTCAAATTATTAGTTCACGAGATTCGCAGAAGAATATCCATTTATTACTTAAATTTATTACTACGAGTAAGATACGCGAACATTTCGTATCAACCTCATTGCAGTTATTGGATCTTATGCGTTTGCTTATCTCATTGCTCTTATGCGTTTCACCGTGTAAGGAAGCCATGGTAAGACTAAGTCAAGGAGTCAAATTATTAAATACATTAAGTATTTCTACTGCTGGTTGAAAGTTATTTAGTCGATTATTCATCTTTCGTACTTTTAACTTTGCAGTAAACAGTCTTTACCCACTTGCAATTCACGCAGTTACTCCGAAGCTGTAAATTAAGTAGGCGACGTGTTTTACGTTTACGTAATTCTCGCCACGATCTTGCGGGCTGCAAGAACGTTCTGTGAAAGTTAAGGTTACTACGTTCCACCCGTTAGGCCCTTGAAGTCAATTTTCGATCGAACAAGCTTAATATTCTGGAAACGATGTTATCACGCACAACGGACAAGACTAGAGAACAAACATTATGATTCTTCACGATATTCGAAGCCATCGAGTGGAGAATAGAAATTAATGCATCTCGTATAGCCTCATACAATTTCACCAGCCACGATAATTTCCCAAAGTTTTGACACAAAGGAATTGAATCTATATCAGTTTCGCCTATCGATACAGAATAAATGTTTAATCGAGAGAATTCGATTAATCGATTATATTCAAGATAACGAAGCCTGATATCAATCTGATCTAAATTAAAAATAAAAGTTACAATACAAATTCAGATATTTTTAATGATCACACACGTTGCTGCACGCAATATTTTGTAATTGCGATTGAATATAATAATTTAAGTATTTCATAAATTTTTTAACTTTATTTCTTAAAACAATAAAATTCGTAATTTTTTCAATGAGAATTGTAGAAATATTTCAATTAATAGGATTAACTATTAATAATTCTGTTACTCGATCCATCTTATCATTTTGATAATTAGCAAGCGAAAGTATTTGCAAAAAAAAATATCGCTGTCTGTAAAACACACGTGACACTTGAAATCGCTAATAATAATAAGTATAACGACCTTAAGAATGCTGATGGTATAAGAACATAAATTAATGAGTCTCAAGGTGTTTCCATACGAGATAAACCACATTACTCGGCGATTAGTTCGAATTAATCGCACGTGACATAAAATCATATATCAATTTCATGTCCAAATGTGAACACACTTGTGCATACACTATAGGCAGTATAGGCAGCAGTAATGTCAGTATGATTCGTACTTCGGTATACGTAGTATGTTACAGGAGCATAAACGGTCCACCAATGCTGCTCTGCACTAAACCCCTATAAGCACATCTGACCACACAAACACCTACTGAATACGTTGTACAACGTATTAGTGTTGATAGACAATTTAAAAAAATTCAAATTACATGTACACAATGCTGATCCACACAACGCAAATAATTGACTGGAATTGACCGCATCGTCTTGGCTACAAACCGGGTGCACCTCTAGTTCTAAGCTCGCGACTGCGTTAAGAGACTAAAAAATTGGAGTCTCCAGCAAGGATGCTAACCGAATTATACCGAACAAAAAAAAAATTAATAAATAATATCGATAAATAATACGACTGACCAAAATTCGAGATGGACTCTGCGATTGGTAGGCCTGCATTTAGCGGAGAAAGCATCGACCTTTAACGTCGAAACAAACACTCGAGTCAGCCAGTCCGTCCCAGACGTTTCAAGGATTTTTCAGTGGGACAATGCACGTGGAATACGTTTGGATCACGATTCTCTAACATGTAAAAAAAAAAATTCTCAACATTTCTCGACTTTTCCACCATCGATGGTAAAACCCCTGATAGGTTTTTTTCATACTGTAACTAAGGTGTATTTAACAGATGCTACTGTTACATATGACGTATTTGTTCAGGCCGGAGTGAAATGGCTTGCGGTAGCTATAGTAGGGAGCAATACTACCCCATTTTCAAAAACGTGTTTCTTAAACAACGCAGGGGACACGCTATTTGGAAATTCGATACTGTTTCCCCGCATTGCGTAACTGCCTTTGAAGTCATGAAACACGTGGCGGCGCGACAGCTGAGACCACCATAAGTCACCGATCTAGTAAGGACTGTCAGTAGTCATAGTAGTTGAGCATTCGCTCTGTCTATGGCGTAGCTCAGTGCGACATGATGTGGCGTGATAGATTGTGCACTGCGCGCGCCACATGCACTGTAGTTAGCATTATAGACTGTACAGTTGGCCAGAGCCAACTGGGACGATTCACGGCTTCCTAACAGCAACGAATCCAAGGCTGCAATATGCCGCAATCAAACTTTCAACCAACTGTCTTCTCCATGTAACGTAATTACGTGTTTCTAAATATTGTGCTCATCTAGCTGGCCGAGTCTCCTTTATTTACACCTATGAAAGGTTCAATCATCCATGTTATCCAAGCGTACCAACCCTTGGGAAAGCTGCAAACGAGTACGCGTAGCTCTTTCCAAAACTGTCGTTAGGTCGATTTGTTTTCGACTCTCGTTATTTCTTCGTATATTTCTTTTCGGTTGTTTGATTCGATTGTACCCGGTGAAATGAAATTGCCAGTTTTTCCATAGGAATTAAAAGGCATATAGACTAGGTTGATTAAAATAATCGATGATTTGTGCATTCGATTTGCAGTGTCGGGAAAATGTTTAGTTTCGTAACGGCAGATAGATTTCGCGATGCGTGACGTAACAAATGACTCGCGATAAATATTCAAAACTTTCGCACTGTAAAGCAATGCGAAAATCGTTTTGATAATTCAGCAGTCCTAAAGCCAATATACCAAAGCAATGCCCTATTTTTATTATACTAGTATTTATTATACCGGCACCCCTGACAGTGTTGATAGTCCAGAGTATATTTAGTATATATACAGAGTATATATACAGGGTGTGCACCATGAGTACTTCAACTTTCTCCGTGTGCTCGCAAACTTTATCCTTACTTTGGTGCCACCCTGTATAGTGTAGTCTGCGCGTCGTCGGCTCCTATGGAGTCGAATAAAAATGTCTGGTAACGGAATGCATCGCAAAGTTGCACGGCAAGATTCTAATGGAGCCGACTAGGTGTGCATCGGGATGAGCGCAGAACTATATAATCTCACTGAATTAATCGGAACTTATATGCAACCTTATGATTTTCTGAGACTCTGGTAATGAAATTAACGATTGATATTTACTTGAGGAAATAGAGAAAAATTGATGCAGGCACGAAGGCTGGATAAACTTTTGGGTTGAATTAGACGTTAGGTAACTCCGTACACACGTTAAGTGTGATCTGACTTAACTGATATAAGAGGATTGCTGTTTGTTTTCCTGTATGGTACTATCATCATAGTCATCGGCTCGAATTATAATTCCTGTGGGATTTATAAATCTGTACGTCTCGATCTTTTGCTTGAGACGGTTTGCGTTACTTTTGATCCTTTCGGTAAGATTGTGCAAATTACTACAGTTGGATGAGTTTATTCCATAGAGGAGTTTTGCACTGAAAAATTATGTCCCGCGATTTGCTTGGTTGTAAAACGTTTTTAGTCCGAGTGCTAAGTGTAGCCGAGAACGTTGTGAGAAATATTTAACGATTTTGACGCTTTTATTGTGAAACTTAACAGCTGACATTATGATACATTGAGATTTTATAGTAAAGAGAAATTAATACCTTTGAAAAATATTAAATGAATTAACACAGTGCATAGTACTTCTGCTACTGAGCTTCTTGCGTGTACTTTATGCCTATGACGAAACATTAAACTATACGTATACAAAGGAAAGCAATGTGTTAATTTCAAAATTTCAAACATTCCATAAGTAATCCAACAGTTGAAAATCGTTAAAAAGTAAAAATTATTACAAGAAAAAAAACGCTTAGCGAGAAAAATCATCGATAAAAACAACAATTCGACAGCCATAAACAAAGCCCAGCAATAGGCACAAAGAACAATGCACAGTCGTTACTAGAAATAGAAACCAGGAGATGTTCAGTTGCCTTACCTTAGCGAAATATCAAGGACTTTCCATTGTGTCGAGGGTCTCGGTGTTGAGAAATTATCTTGAAGGTAATGGGTGCTGTTCTCCTGCACCACAAGATCCTTAGAGATTCGCTCACTGTGACTTGTTATTTTATCCGCGCACAACACAGCAGCACCTGCACTTGGTCGAATGCGCGCGCGACAACCTAACCTGCAGCAACTAATGTCCAAAGCATGCACACGCACGCGTCTCCTTCGTCTTGCGGTTCGACAATGATCGTTGCACGCGATCGATCCAAGCCGGTCGCCTGCTGCTTTCGATCGGCTGACTAGTGAGAGCTGATCGATCCGTCTTACCGAGCGGACCGACTGTGACTGCGGTATAAATCCAAATCGGATAGCCGGGAGCGCCTGCCGAACATGGCCGAACACGTTCGGCCTGCCGTTCGCACGTATAGCTATGAGTACGCACGCTCTTATTCATATACGCGTCGTTGCACGAGTCTAACTTGGTTTTTCTTGGTTATCCTTGTCTGCTTGTTCCTTGCTTGGTTTTCTTGTCTACATGGGCTATGCTTGTATCGGGAATGAATCCATCTTGAATACCCATTGGCTGACTCCTGCGATCTTAATGTGTAATCCCTATGGGATCTGTGATGGCTTTTCTTTTTCTTTCAATTCGATTATTTTATCTCTTCTACAGCCTCATTCCAGTTCACGTATCATCCTTTGTGTCATGCTTTGTCATGAAGCAGCCATTGAACTTTTGCGGGAGAAGAAATCTTTTCGGAGAAGTGAGAGGGGTGTGAGATTATTGATAAGATTTTATATTATGGTATGACTTATTGTATACCGTTAGGCTTTTTTATTTGATTTTTTGAATTATGTCAGAGGACGATATTGATTTAATTTAATTTATTGATACGATATTATTGGAGATTTTTGTTTTCCTTCAGACATCGTCTGTATAGAATAACAATGGAAGTTTATGTAACGGTATTATTGTTGTATGCATGAAGTTCTTCCTGGCACGTAAAATCAGCTTTGCTATGATTCGTAACTTATGAAATATTATACAGTATTATTTCTTAGTGATGATAATTCTTTTTTTTAGAAAGCTAATTCGTCTCAAGTTTTTAATGATGTCACATGTCTCGTTTACGGGTTTACTGCTGACAATTACGGTTAGCATGGATAAGAAAGCAGCTCTTTTTTCCCGGAAATTAAATGTTAAAGGTATTTAAAAGTTTGAATTGTTTTCTGCGACCACTTTCAGCACTTTGAAGTCGCAGACTTGGACAGGTTAGCAAGATCGGTAGTCGCGAGTCAGCAAAACGCAGATCACGATATATACGGTGTTCTCGAAATTATAGGAAACGCGTTCTTTCGATTCGTGTATTGTATACAAAAATAAAAATTGATTTAAACATTATGAAGTATTGACAAAGATTGTATATGTTTATAAATGAAAATAATTATTCTGAGGCGGGAACCGACTCACAATTCACTTGTCGTCTGTCATTAAATATATAATAAAATCATATAACTCTTCAATTAAAAATCTCTTCGAATCATTTGATTCAACGAGTTCTCAAATTTACTGAAATAACTACAGTTCAAGGAATAACCATACACAAAATTCTATAACTGAATTCCTTTCACGTAAGATTCGGTATGTTATTACTTCTACGTATCGTGTATATCTATACTGTAGACCAATATAACTTCACACAGACCAATTCACCTTTCCCAGGGATCAAGTACAACTTTGAGGATGCAACGTCCCAGGCTGCAGTAGCTATGCATCACCTGACGCATAGCAACAAACTGCACATTACTTTGCGTAATTTGTTTTATATATAATAAATTAATAATATATCCGATATCCAATATAATTAATATTTAATTCAATCGATCTTGAATGAACGGTATCTAATATTCGTATAATAAAAATTCTCCATATAATCTGACAGCTTTTTCTCCCTAATTTCACGACTATTTCTATAAAATATAAATAAATCATTTTTCAATATTCAACTTAGTATGTTCTTTCATTTACCTTCATAAAGATATATATATCCCTATCTATCATGACCGATCATTTGACCAATTATGATAAAAATAGGTGTATAAAAACTGTCGGTACGTTTAGTGTTAAAACATCATTATCAATAATGTAATATTGTTATTGACTATAATAATAATACCAACAATAATGATACCAAAGTCATATCTGATCATCTCATCAGGATTAGTATATTTTTTTAGAATATTTAATTATAAATTAAAAAATGTTAAAATTTTTTATAAATTTTACACATTGTAATTATCATTATATTAATAAGGCTTATGATAAATCTTCCATTCAGCATATCATTCGTACAAAAATCTCTGGTACATACATGTACCAATATGTTAATTATCATATCGAGACTTTCTTATCTTGGGGTCACTTTCAGTATTTTTCACAAACTCGTAAGTTCAACGATAACTGGACTATTTTCAGGGCATCACTTATTTTTCATGCTAACTGGCACTGCTGATCTCGTTTTCAAATAATAATTTACCGATCGATTTTGACTGCTGTGAAGATCTGCGTGGTGCATTAAGTTGAAGCGCAAAAATATATTGATTATTACAATTGATATATGATAACGAAGCTAATGTTGATTGGAGTATTATACGATTGGAGCATGATTGCGATTGCTATTTTTGAAAATTTTAATCTGAAAAAAATCGATACAAATTCAATAGTCAAAACAAATGATTAATTTTTTACGTTTGACATTTTAATATTTTCTCCCCAAAATGAAGTAGTCTGAATAGTCTATTGGATAGATTTGAATTCTAAGTGTCGCGTTACGTCGAGCCCAGAATTCAAAGATTGCAATTTCAGACACGCGGTAGTAACGTCTTAGAGAAAGCAAAGAAATTATATAAAAATTTGAATCCAAACTTCATTCTTTGAAAAAAAAATAAAAAAGCCTGATATCGATCAAACACTTAATAATGTGCGAAACAATGTCTAATAAATGTAAATAAAGACAAATTATCTCATTGGTACAAAATTCGAAGATCATTAGAGAACTTCATTTTTGACTAATAACGATAAAAAATAATTCCCGTATGTGTAAGAAATCAAGTGACAACATTGTACCTTAAGTAAAAGTCGTTTGTATTTTCCCGGAAAAGAAAGCATCCAGCAAACCCAGTTTTTCTTGATTTTCTGCTCCCGTCGTTCAAGAGCTCATTCACGCTTTACGTCTGACAATGATGATTCTGTTAATGACGATGGTAATTTTAATACAATATTTATCAAGACTCTAGCTATTCACGAATTCTCGAGGAATTCCTTATACCTTTTAATATCTCATGCCAATCACGAAGGATGAGAATCCTCGTGTAGTTAATGATAACGTTAACAATACTGAAGCCATGAACTATACATTCTCTGATGGCATATCACGTTTCAGTGGGTACGGCAGGTAAAGGCCAAAGGATTTGAAAACCATGAGGACCGATAGGTTAGGTTAGGTTAGTCTATAGAGACAAACTCAGAGTTTTAGAATCATTCATGAGGTCATAGGTCAGTGAACTTTTTACAACCTAGTACAAAAGTTTACTTTCATTCATATTAATATTCCTGGTTGCCTCAAGAGGCTTTATCTTCAATTTTTGTTCTTTCTTCTGACATATATTCTTATAATATTATAGCATTATCTTAGTTATGTGTCCAATGAATCTTCATAAAACAGATCCCTGATTGTTCTTTGTCCAAAAACGTGAAATTGTTTTTCAAAAACAATATATTTTTTTCAAAAGTAACCATGCAAAAAGTTACCTCATACAATCTATACGTGATACTCGCGAACGCTATAATTTTTGGCTCTCATTCTTTTTACTGTTCAACTTTTTGCAAGATAAGTGGATTAATATTAAATTTATACTTTATAAATACCAGCAAGCGGTTACGGTTATGCAGAAAAATTGTAATTACAAAGAGCAATTAATGTATTTTAATACCATTACTTTATATCTGCATTGATATTCACAAAATATTATTAGCTGTATACTTTTAATTGTAGAAATATTGAATTTCGAAAGTGGGGAGAACCTGATATGGATATAACTAATGATGGGGGAGGAAGGGGGGATATGCTGAAATATTAAAATTCTATCTTAATATATACGTAATTATACTGTTAAAGGCCTATATATCAAATATATTAATTCCAGCATTATGTTCATGTAAGAACATCCTGCGTAACTTCCATCCATTTGAAATAATTCAGTAGACAGTCAATGCCAAGTATCAACATAAACACGTGTAGGAAGTTTAACTGTGTAGGCTTTGCATAACAGGTGCATAATGAACGAGTATTATTACTTCTTGAATTGAATACGTCTATTGTTCATTGTTATTTAATTTAACCTTGTATAGATGAATTAAAATAATATCTCGGTTCCGCCGGTGGTTTAGGAAGAAACTCAAGTATATTTTAACAGAACTTTTCATTTTTCGATCCATGTTTAAAATCCATAACAAAAATTCCGTTTACTAAAAATCTTTAATAGATACTTGCTGTATGTATTGTAACGTAATTCTTTTCCTTAACTCGACACCGATAGCAAAGCATCCGAGAACGAACTATCTTCGAGAACCAACCTACGTTACCTTCGGCCGTCCACCCGTCGTTCGTGCATCCGCAAGCCAGGCGGGCGCCAGC